>NC_083403.1:16606264-16906264 GCF_020745735.1 Hemiscyllium ocellatum
CTCTATGCCCCTGTGTGGAAGATGATCGGAGGTGGGCAAGGGCTGGATGAAACCAGTGGCTGAAAGCCACATGTTTTCATATGATAGTAATGTACGTCCACAGTGTGATCTGCATGAAGTTTTGTCGTTACACCTCATAAAATCCTTGGTGCGTTTCATCATTTCTCCGGAACCCACACTGTCTCTTTTTGAAGACTTGTAGCATTTTCCTCTGTTCAGATGTCAGGGCCCCAAAGTCAATAAAGTGTTTCATGTATATTTAATGACTTGTCTTAAGTTCATAACCGTGCAAAGTATTGTGACTGCTGCTGCGCGTTTTTAATGTTTGAAGGTCTCTGGTTCCTTTCGCGTTCCTGCACATCACTCCTTGTGGATGTTGTTCATGGAATCTGTTCTTTTCTCCAACTTGTGTCCTCTCAACCTTCCCGACGCCCGTTCACACTGATCTCCATTAGCTCTCCAACACTGCCTCCTCAATGCACCCTGTCTTGCCAACGTTTAAGGGTGGAGTGGTTGAACTGTTTCCTCGTTTAAGAAGACATAACCAAAGGGTGACTGCCAATGAACACATGAAAAGAAGTGAAACTATCATGGTATTCTAACAGATGAAAGCCTTAACAATTTTTCAATGTATAATTTCAGTTACATCACACGGTAAAATTTTGCTATAAATTCTGTGTGTTAGAGTTGAGTCCTCCACTTCGACGTTCAGAAAGCTAGTGTGCTTCCAATTGAACCTGTTGGACTATAACCTGGTGTTGTGTGATTTTTCTTTTAACTTTGCCAATGAAGGGTGTTGTTTTCCCAGCGACCTCCCGCCGTGTTGTCCTCCCCCTTGGTGCAGGTGCGCACCAGGCTGCGCACGAGCCCGCGCGCTGGCGACCGTTACGGCTCGCGGTCCTGGCGTGCTGGGGGCGCTGTGACGGAAGTGACGCGAGTTGCGAAGTCACTTCCTCCGGTGGTCACCATGGCGGCGGTTCCCGGTGTGTGGTGAGTCTGTCCCCGGGTTTGGTGGCAGAAATCTCCGTCTGTTTACTGCGGCGTCGGAGTGTTTCTCCCTCCTGACTCGGTATATGCCACCCTTCTCCCTACCCCGCCTTCTCTCTCTCTCTCTGTCTCTCCCTTGAATGGGCACATGGTCTCGGAGGCAGCCTGTGTCTGCACACTGTTCTCCCGCTCCCCCTCCCGCTCCCCCGCCCGGATACTGCAGTTTGGGGCTGCTACGGGAAGCAGTGCAGCGTTTCACCGACGGTGCCCCCGGACCTGCGTTCCTCCCGAAAACAAACACTCGCCGCGATTGATTGTATCTGCGGCTTTCCGTTGAAGTTAATCAAGGGCGGGGACGGTCAGCGTTCGCTTTTGAACGACGAGCCTTGCCCTGCCGAGGCCACTCGGGTGCATGAGGATTGTGGGAGGGTTTCAGAAACTAGCTGAAGACCACCAAACTATATCGAAAGGTCATGCGCCATTTCAAATTAGGTAGCTGTATAAAGATAGTTCATTGAAACTTCTGCAGGCACATGCAAGTTTAATAGCTAAAGTCGACATTAGTTCTTTAGAAGCAAGGAAATAAATTATTGTGAGATGTAAGGAACATCGACAAATGTGTCGGTCTCCACAGAAGACACACATTGCATGTCATAAGACAAAGAAGCAGAATCCAGTCTGGACTACCATTTGGCCATGGCTGATATGTTTCTCAACCCCATTCTTCTCCCTTGTCCTTTAACCTTTGATCCCATTACTAATGAAGAAGCTATGTACCTTAGTGTTTTGTAAGCTTCAATCGAGATTCCCCCTCATCCTTCCAAGCTCCATTGAGCACAGGCCCAGAGTTCTCAACCACTGGTTATAAAACAAGACCTTCATCCTCAGGATCATTGTTGTAAACTTCCACTGGACTCACTGTAAGGCCAGGTGAAAACAATGACTGCAGATGCTGGAAACCAGATTCTGGATCAGTGGTGCTGTAAGAGCACAGCAGTTCAGGTAGCATCCAACGAGCAACGAAATCGACATTTCGGTCTAAAGCCCTTCATCAGGAATAAGGCCAGCACATTCTTTCTTAGATACTGGGCCCAAAACTAATCTCAATATTCCAAACATGGTCTGACCAGAGCCTCAGCAGTACATCTCTGTTCTTGCATTCTAGCCCTCTTGAATTGAATGCAACATTAAGAGAATTTTGACGCAGGACTGCTGAATTCTTATGTGCTTCAGATTTCTTAAGTCTTTCTCTGCATAGAAAATAGTCAACACCTCTGATCTTCCTGCCAAAGTACATACCTCATACTTATACAAATTGTATTCCCTCTGGCACTTCTTTGCCCACTCACCTAGCGTGTCCAAATTCTTCTGCAGCTTTCAATTTTCCTCAACAATACCTGTCCCTCCACATATCTCTCTGTCATCTGCACACTTAGCAACAACACCCACAGTTCCTTCATCCAGATTGTTCATGTATAATGTGAACAGCTGTGGTTCCAACATAGACCCCCTCCTGATCTTCACTGGTCACTGGCAGTTTTTCTGAAAAAGACCTCTTCATCCATAGTCTCAGCTATCTGCCAGTCAGCTAATCCTGTAACCATGCCAGCATCTTGACTCTACCACCATGGGCTCTTGACTTATTTTGTAGTCTCCTGTGTGGTGCTTTATCAAAGACCTTCTGGAAATCCAATTGGGTCATATCCACTGGCCTTCCTTTGTCTAACTTACTCATTACCTCCTCAAAAACTCCTAACAGTTTTGTCAGGTTTGACCTCCCTTTTACAAAGCAGTTTTGATTATGCTCAATTTTACCACGCTCTTCCAAGGACTCAACAATGTCATTCATCATAATTGACTCTAAAATCTTTCAAACAATTGAAGCTAGGCTAACCGGCCTATAGTTTCCTGTCTTCTGTATCTCCCTTTTTAAAAGGGGTGTTACATTATCTATTTTCCAATCTTCTGTGACCCTCCCTTACTCCAGTGATTCCTGAAAGGTCAAGTTGTTCTTTCTCTGCAACTTCTATGTAGCTGTAACACTACATTCTGCATTCTTTTCTGTTATCCTTATGTACTTATGGAATATATGATTTGCCTGGATAGCTTGCAAAACAATAATTTTCACTGCATCTCAGTACACGTGACAATAATAAATCAAATCAATTTAATGCCTCCACAGTTTCCTCAAGTGTTCTGGGGTGTAACCCACCTGGTCCAGGTGATTTATCTGCCTTCCGACCTTCCAGCTTCTCCTGTATTTTTTTCTTAGTGAAGGCCGCTACCCTCACCTCTGCACCCAACTCTCCTGAAGTTCTGGTATGTTGCTAGTATCTCCCACTGTGAATACGGATGCAAAGTACCTCTGCCATTTCTTTGTTCCCTTTTCCAACTTTGTCAGTCTTATTTTCCAGGAGTCCAATGTCCACTTTCACCTCCCTTACATTTTAGATGTCGAAAAAATTTCTTGCAATCTTCTTTTGCATTACTGGCTAACTTACTCTCATATTTCTTCTTCTCCATCATGTTACTTTTATAATTATCCTTTGCTGTTTTTTTAAAGACAACTCAAACCCCTGTCTTTCTCCTCATCTTCAGTGTTGTATGCTTTTTTTTGCTTTTATGCTGTCCCTGACTTACCTTGTCAGCCATAGTTGCCCCATCCTCCCCTTTGCATGTTACTTCTTCCTTGGAATGAATTTATGGTGTAATTCCTGAATTAAGACCAGAAATGTCTGCCATTGCTGCTCCATTGTCTTCCCTGTTCCCCTTCAACTGTGGCCAGTTCCTCCCTCATGTCTTTGCAGTTATCTTCACTCAGTTGTAATATCATTCCATCTGATTTGGTTTTTACCCCCTCAAACTGCAGGGTCGATTCTATCATATTATGGTCCTGTGGAGTTCCTTCACTTGAACTCCCTAATTAAGTCCGCCTCTTTACATATAACTCATTTCAGAATTGCCTGTTCCCTAGTGGGCTCTTTCACAAACTGCTCCAAAAAAATCCAAAAAAGTACATTCCATGAATTATGTTCTTTAGATAATTACCAACTTGATTTCCCAGTCCACCGGTGTATTGAAGTCCCCCATGATTGTCATAGTAATGTATTTCCTACATGCCTTTCTATCTTCTGGTTTATGTTCTTCCCCACATCCTAACTACTGCTAGGAGGCTGATGCATAACTTCCTGGTCTTTTTTCCTGTGTGGTTCTTCAACTCTACCCACATGTATTTTGTGCCTTACAGCTCGACGTCACCATTTGCTATTGATTTAATTTTGTTTCTTACTAAGCAACCATGCCCCTTTGCTTTTTGATAAGACATGTATCCTTGGAGATTTAGTTCCCAGTCCTGATCTCCTTGCACCCATGTCTCTGTGATACCATAACATCGTACCTGCCAAATTCAGTCTGCGCTACAGGCTCTTTATGTTGTTTTGTATACTTCATGCATTTAGGCACAACGTTCTGTGTTGACTGCACTCTTCTTGTAATTGGTCCCCTAAACTCTGTGTTGGGTGTTAGATTCCTGACCTATACCACTTCCTGTGAGATTAGTTGCATGGAAAATTATGGAAGAAGTTAAGATTGGGGGAGCTCAGCAGAGTTTAAAGTTTCCAGAAGAAGTATGAAGACAGAGAATATGGTAAGAATCAGGAAACTAACTTCAGGTACAACAGGTAAGGGGACAACTGTTAGAAAGGGCAGTAAATGTGGCACTGAGGATGTTGTACTTAAATGCACTGTGTATACAAAACAAGATAAGCCAGCTTTGAGCGCAGATTGGAATTGCTGGGTATGATGTTATGGGAATCACAGGGCCATGACTGACAACTTGTTGGCTATTGAAAGTAAAGAATTAAGGAAACTAGCCTCTTCTGTGACAAACTTTCAACTGTCTGCCATTGGCTACAATATTTTTAGCTGACTTGTCTTTAACTTTCAAATTTTGCTTCCAGTTTTGCATGGTATTGGTGAATTAGCTGCCCTTGGATTCTGTAGTTATGTTTCGTCAGATCTTCAGCTGCAAAAAAAATCATCTTTATGAAGTTGATGATTTCTTTCCAGTTATATTTGATGATTATGACATTGTACTGTCATTTATATTTTTTCATTTTCTTTATACTTCACATTTGTAGCAAGCCGAAGACAAAGCGGGCAAAGAGGTTTCTTGAGAAACGAGATCCCAAGATCATTGAAAATACAAAGAATGCCATGCTCATCAAAGGTGGCAATACCAGTGAAACCGTGACTCAGGCTCTCAGGGACATTGTAAGTTATGCATTTTGTCTAATTTTCCAAAGTCAGTTTGTTTACCAACGTGAGTGGCTACATTGATATGTCACAATTGTTTGCATTATCCAGTATTTATTTACCTAATGTTTCCAATATGGTGAGGGCTAGTAGATTTGGTGAATAGATCTCTCTACCTAGTGTCAGTATTGAGTACTCTTGGGAATTATTACATAATATTCAGATAAATCCTCCTTCCACACTCTCCCACTTTTCCATCCGACTCTAAAACTTCCTGCTGGATATTTATCTTTCCTATTCATATGGTTTGCCGTGTGGATTGTGTTGGACTGAGGATTTACGGACAACTCTCTACTTTCTACTCAACTGAGCAGAGGAATGGATTTTAAATTGTCTCAACTCATTTTGTGCAGGACAACTGAAACAGATGAAGTAAAGTTATTCTCCTAAATTCTAACCTGTGTTTTATTGGCAGTACTGTATTTTTTCAGAATAATAATAATTTATTATTAGGCTTGATTCTCTAGCCAGTCAAGCAGGTGCTAACCTTAAAATAGAACCACCTGTTTAGTTCATGAGAATGGCTTGACATCTTAATTTTGCTTGTTTTGCTCTTGTGTAGAAAATATTTGCCCGATAATTTAAAATATTTTCTTTATTAAATATCTGGTTTACTGTTTTTTGTCATCTTTCACTGGTATAAAGTTTAGTGGGAAACAATGATTTACTGATGTTGTCACTGGGCTAGTGATCCAAAGCCCCAGACTAACTCGGGGGTCTTAGGTTCAGATCCCACCATGAAAGCTGGCGGGATTTAAATTAATTTAACAAAACAAATCTGGAATGTGAAGCTAGTCTCAGTAATGAATACCATTGATTGTTGTAAAACCCCAACTGATTCTTTCATGTCCTTTAAGGAAGGAAATCTGCTGTCCTTACCTGGTATTGTCTACATGTGAATCTGTATCCGCAATAAATGGGGTTGACTTTTAACTGCCCTCTCGGATGGCCTGCTGAACCAATTAGTTCAAGGGCATTTAGGTATGAGCAACAAATACTGGCCTAACAAGTGACATCTGCATCCCATTATATAAAAAAACAACTTAGTGATTTCCACGTGCTTTCAAAAACTTTACAGTTATTGGACCAAGTTTGCTAAGATTTTTAAGTTCTTTAATCAGAAATTATGTCTCAGTTCTGGGCTAAATTATAAATTTGAAATCGATATGTCATGTGATCCAGGCTACAAGAGCTTTAAATTGAACAACCATTTGGTGTATAACCTGTGATGTGATCAGAGTCAGAACAATTTATACTAACTTCCTGTTCTTGACTTTGCAGTATTCTTTAAAGAAACCAAATGCAGTTCTTTATAAAAAGTAAGTATTACTACCTTGCTATAGTTTTGTTTCTGTATTATCCTGTGTTGAGTCTGACTAAGTTATTCAATTTACTTGGAAAGTGCTTCAAGACAGGATATTCAGTAGTGCACTTTCTAGCAGGGTTTGCTGAGTAGCAAACATATACAGAGGAACTGCGATTATGCAAACAAGATGGGCGGGCACTATTTCGTTCGGATAATTGATTATTTGGTTAATCAATTCAATGCCTTTCCTCTGGGGCTCGGAGTTTTCTGTTAAGTCTGCTCCCCGTTCAGGAGACTAGTAGCAGCAGCACGGTGTGCACAAGGCCCTGCCCCCTTGTCCAACACTGCCCCCTGCGCACCTCCCAATCCAGTCCAACCCCATCCCCCTGCCCACCCCCGAACCCCATGCAACCCCGCCCCAATCCCATCCAAACCTCCTGTCCACTCTATCCCAACCAATCCCACCCCCCCACCCCCAACCCAACTCCCACCAACCCAACTCTGCCACGCCCATCCCTAGCTGCACCAACACCACCCCTGCAGCCAGACTGGACACCAACAACAAGACTGCTGCTGCCTTTGGGGGGGTGAGTCTCCAAATAGCCCACGTACACACACATGCACACAATTTCTTACTGCAACTTTTTGACAGGTTCCACCTTTGCCCTGTACAGGGACAATGTTGGAGAGTTTATCTGGGGAAGGAGAGTTTAATGTACATGCCTGTGTAGAACTCCAGGGAAAGTGTGGGAAGAGAGAGAGAGAGGGCGGATGAAGATCAGTCATTTAGAAATGGTGCCTGCGCTCCCATTAGTCCAGGACTGTTCCGAACAGCACTTTTAATCACTGTAAACAAAAGATGCGATCAGTGTTGGACATATGTCTTAGATGTAATGTTTCTGTTAGGACCCCGAGATCTCCTTTGGATAATCCAATTTTGACATTATTGATGTTTGGATAATTGAGGTTCTCCTTTGGAGTTGAGAATTTTTCCCAGACATTTACCAATAACTCTTTAGACTTCTTTAATTCGCTAACTTTAATTGTTTCAGATCACAAAAGGTCAACTAAATGTGCAGATCGGGGATCAAAATTGGAGTCTTTCCTATGTAACCTTGTATATTGTTGCTGTACATGCGTTCCCATTCTAAATTTCACTAATTAGCGGAGATTATTCATGTATTAAGAAGATGGTGGAATAGTGCTTATCTCACCACTAATAACTTAAGAGGCTCAGGCTAATGCAATGGGGACATCCCTACAAATCCTGTCACAGCAGCTGATGGAATTTAAATTAGGAGCTGGGAATGGGAGTGAGAGGCTTCAGTGGTTGTGATCCAATTAGGTATTAACAACTTTGGTAGAGCTCGGGAAGAGGTTCTGCATTTAGAGCATGAGGATGTAGGCCCTAAATTTAAAAGTACATTCTCAAAGTTTACAATCTGTGGATTATAACCGAGTCACATGGTAATTGGCAGTGGGTACATAAAATTAGAGAAATGAACTTGTAGCTGAAAGGCTCAGTGTAGGAGAAGTGGTTTCCGAAGAATGGGAAAACTGGGATCTTTACTGTTGGATTGGTCTATACTTGAATCGTGCTGGAGCCAGTGTTCTTGTGAACCACACCGCAAAGGAAATGGAAAGAGTTTTAAACTAAGTATTGAGGCAAGACATCTGTAAGAAGTTGTGGTATAGGGATGAGATAAAGTAAGATGAAAATAATAACATGAGAAATGAAGGTTAAAGAATGGCAGGATGGATGGCAGAGAACAAAATGTAGCAATGTACCAACAATCAAAACTAGTTGTTTAAAAAAACTAATATCTGGTCGGCATGGATGGGTTGGGCTAAAGTCTGTTTCCATGCTGTATATCTCTATGACTCTATAATCACTGTCTGAATGTGAGCAACGTTCATAGCAAAATAAACAAATTGATAACACACTCGGAAGTTATTAAATATAATTTGACAGTCCTTACAGAGACATGGCAGCAGGATGACCAATACTGGGTCTTGAATATTGAGGGTTTATGACATTCAAGAAAATAGGTAACGGTGGCGGGGTAGCACTGTCAATCAGGGATGGCCAGAGATTGCTAATAGATTACTAGGTTCATTTGTGTGAATTTTCCATCATTCCCTAGATTCAAGAAAGTGTCATTAGATTGGCAAGTAGCAAATAATTCCTCTGTATTCATAAATGGATAAAGGCAGGAAACTACAGACAAGTGCTAGTGATGGGGTACAGAAAGCATCCTTTTGTAAGCAGAATTGAGAGTCCCAACCTGGTGGCAAAGTTTCATGTAGTTCCTAATTGCCATTTGGCAATTCAAAACATGAGGATAGTTCTTAACAGAGTTCCCTCTTTTCTGAACAGTGTTTAAAAGCACAATCCCTTAAAATGTTTTTGCATGCGTGTCACTTAAGTGTACAGCAGGCTGTGTACAGCATGCTTAGGAATTTGCAGCATTCTGCGTGGGCTAGCAGCTTCGATTGCTAATTACTTCAGAATTTTATTATTTGTTACTAATGTTGAATTTTACAACACAGCAACATTATATCAATCTGGTAACTTGGCCAGCACTCAGTAAATTAAATTTGAGAATGATGAGTATTTTAAAAATATAAGCATATCATTAAACTATGTTGAGGACCACCGTCTTTTACCTGATACAGTGAAGAAATGACTTGAAGCCAGTATGTAAATTGCTTGATAATTTAGAAGCATAGAATCATTGGATCCCTACTGTGCAGATAAAGGATATTCTGTCCATTAAATCTGTGCCGACGCTCTGAAGACCACTCCGTCTCCCGTACTATCACCCTACACTGTAACCCCACATGTACCATGTAGGCTGACCCATCTGACCTGCATGTCCCTGGAGACTACAGGACAATTTTGCGTGGATGTTACCGAGATGGAGGGTTTGAGTTATAAAATAGGCTGGGTGATTTTTTTCACCAGAGCTAGGAGGTTGAGGGATGACTTCATAATGGCTCATAAAATCATGAGGGACATAGTGTCATAGAGATGTACACCACAGAAACAGATCCTTCAGTCCAACCAGTCCATACCAACCAGATATCCCAACCCAATCTCGTCCCACCTACCAGCACCCGGCCCATCTCCCTCCAAACTCTTCCTATTCATATACCCATCCAAATGCTTTTTAAATGTTGTAATTGTACCAGCCTCCACCATTTTCTCTTGCAGCTCATTCAATACATGTACCACCCTTTGAGTGAAAAAGTTGCCCCATAGGTCTCTTTTATGTCTTTCCCCTCTCGCCCAAAACCTATGCCCTCTGGTTCTGGACTCCCCCACCACAGGGAAAGGACTTTGTCTATTTATCCTATCCATGACCCTCATAATTTTATAAACCTCTGTCAGGTCACCCCTCTGCCTCCAATGCTCCAGGGAAAGCATCCCTAGCCTATTCAACCTTTCCCTATAGCTCAAATCCTTCAACCCTGGCAACATCCTTGTAAATCTTTTCTGAACCCTTTCAAGTTTCACAACGTCTTTACGAGAGAAAGGAGACCAGAATTGCATGCAATATTCCAACAGTGGCCAAACCAATATTCTGTACAGCTGCAACATGACCTCCCAACTCCTGTACTCAATTCTCTGACCAATAAAGGAAAGCATACAAAATGCTTTCTTCACTATCCAATCTACCTGCAACTCCAACTTTCAAGGAGTTACGAACATAGATAAGGTGAAAAGCAAGGGTCTTTTCCCTAGGCTAGGGGAGTTCCAAACTAGGGGGTATATTTTTAAGGTGAGAAGAGAAAGTTTCAAAAAGAACATGAGGGGCAGGTTTATTTGCATAAAGAGTGGTTAGCATATGAAATAAACTGCCGGTGGAAGTTACATTTCAGACATTTGGATAAGTATATGAATTTGCGAGGTTTCGAGGGATACGGACGAAATGCTGGCAAGTAGGACTAGTTTGGGAACATGGTCAGCATGGACTAGTTAGACTGAAGGGTCTGTTTTCTGCTGCATGAATCTCAAACTGGCTTGAAAGATTATTAGAGGAGGAGGAGGAGGATCCAGTTATTGTGGTCCATGTTGGGACCAATCACATGGGCAAGAGATCCTGTTTGGGAAATATCAGTAATTAGGAACAGCATTGAAGAACAGGACCTCAAGGGTTATAACTCTGGATTATTACCCAGGCCATGAGCAAGTTGGTCTTGAGATAAGAAAATTAGGGACTAAATACATAACGAAAGGAGTGGCGCAGAAAAGAGGGATTCAGTTTTGTCAGGCACTAGCATCAGTATTAGGACAGGAAGCAACTGAACTGATTGAGAGCCAGCGTGCTAGTGGAAAGGCTAAATAGTGAGGACACAAGAATCCAAAACTAGTAAATTTGGGGAGGGGTTGGGGAAGGCTAAAGTATTGTTTAAAAATCAAATAATATATCACAGAGTAAAGAGACAGTCCGGAATCCTACTACAGACATGGTGGGTAATGGAAGAACCATAGGAAGTGTATTAATTAAACGAGAAGAGAGAAATTATGAGCAGGTGCATTTAGTGTCAGTGCTGAAGGACAGGTTAGAATGTATGGCCCAAATAAGAGTTCAATAAGAATTGAAATGAACTGCAGGCACAAATTTAAATTGGAGATTATGATATAATAGCCATTATTGAGCCATCACTGCAGCATAGTTGTGGCTGGGGACTAACAGGTTATAAGGTTTACAGGATGGATAGGGAAAATGACAGACGAGGCGAAGTAGCTTTCCTGATTAGAAACAAAACTACTTCAATGATGAGAGAGGATATGATGGTGGAAAGTCTTCGGGGGGGGGTGCAAAACTCCACGTCATGGGAAAAAGCACCCTGCAATGGACAAGTAAAGATCTAAGGGGCAGCATAAAACTAAAAGGGCTTACAAAAATGCAAAAAAAAACTCGGATTCTGCTGAACAAGAAAGAGACAACGATGAGCAAAAGGCTGCAAGGGAGCTTATAAGAGGTTAACCCCTCAGCTAATTTAAACCAGCTCCACAGAAAAAGTTCACCACACACCGTAATGTGTTAAAATTCGAGCGGCAAAGAAGATCACTATTTAAATTCAGAATTAACAATTTTATTCTTTAAATCCAACAGAAAATATTAAAACCAGCAATTATGTACAACTCCTTTCTCTTAAACCTATTTTTACCACCTACTCTACAATACTAGTTTGATTTAAAACAAAATCCCCGATTAAGTTTTTTTAAAAATCATATTTCAAGAAAACCAATCAGCTTTATGAGTTATGCTTTGTAAATTTTTCTCTGTACATTTTCTCTAGGTCAATTTTGATGTTCTGCTGCACAAACGTATAGACAAGTACTAGTCAGGGAGCTGTTCTCCTAGCAGTGTGTTTTTGTTGGATGTTTTTATACCCCAAAAGATCAGATTGTTTCATTAGTTTTAATATTATCAAAATACTAAATTCAAATTTAATTGGATTTTGATATCTTGGGGCATAATTTAAACCGATTGGCCAAATTTGAATTTGTTTTTGTTTAGTGGCATCTCAGGTGCAGATATTTGTTACATTCTTACTTTGTTCAGGATGCTCTGTGCTTTCAGTCCTTGCTAGTTTTTCAACTCTCTTAAAGATACAGTGACCTCTACACCTTCATAACAAGTTATTAAAGAAAACTTGTAAGGGACATCAAAATCAGTCAGAAGAAATTTGAGTTCTACAA
Source organism: Hemiscyllium ocellatum (assembly GCF_020745735.1). Lineage (NCBI taxonomy): Eukaryota > Metazoa > Chordata > Chondrichthyes > Orectolobiformes > Hemiscylliidae > Hemiscyllium > Hemiscyllium ocellatum. Next base: position 16,618,585 of record NC_083403.1, read on the forward strand.
AGGAAAAGCAGGTGGTGAAGAGCAATGTTGGCCCATCATGGCCGGAAAGTGGGAATATTATCAATGACTATGGAGAAATTGCAGACAGTTTTAATAATTTCTTTGTCTCAGTATTTACAGTAGAAAAAGAGGATAGCGTGCTGGCAATCCTATGGAAATTAATAGTGAGGACTGGATAAAATTAACCTCAGTAAGCATTGTTAATGAGGAAGCTAATCAAATTCAAGAATAACAAATCCCCAAGACATTGTAGATGCTCCAATTATAATCTTTCAGTTCCCTAGATATAGCAGTAGTCCTTCTGCATCAGAAAACTCACTTGCACCTCTGCTTTTTAAGAAGGTGAAAGGGGAAAACCAGGGAATTACAGAGCATTTAACCTAAAACCTGAGGTGGGAAAATTGTTGGAGTCTTTAATCAACGACCGTGGTAACTGAACACCTTGAAAATTTTCAATTAATCAGGAATTCATGATAGGTAAGCCATGCCTGACAAATCTCATCAGATATTTTAGAAGAGTTACTGGCCTGAGAAATATCTCTGGATGTTGTTTGCATGTACTTCCAGAAGCATTTGTTAAAGTCCCACATGAGAGACTCTAAACTAAAGTAGAAGCCCACGGAATTGAGAGCAAATTACTGATATGTTTGGTGACAAAGTAAAGATAATGTAAAATTGCCAGGATGTGACCAATGGAGTCCCACAGGGCCTCAATTGTTCACTATTTATTAATGACTTGGTAGATAGGAGAGAAAGTCATATATTCAAATTTGCTGATGATGCAATTTGGGAGTGTTGTAGATGGCGTAGTGGTATTATGGCTGGATTGTTCATGGGACTTGGCTTTAAATCCTGCCACAGCAGGTGGTGGAATTTGAAGTCAATAAAATCTGGCATTATGAATCTAATGACGTTGTCAATTGTCAAATGAAAAGCATCTGGTTCACTAACGTCCTTTAGGGAAAGAAACTTATCCTCGTCTATATGTTCCTCCAACCAACAGCAATGTCTCTGGACAATTAGGAATGGGCCATCAATGCTGCCCTCATCCATAGAATTGAAAAAAAGTAGAATTACAGAGGGATATTCATGGATGAGCGAATGGATTTCAATGTAAGCAGGTGTCAGTTTTTTTTAATCAAAAAAGGATTGATGAGGGCACTTTGTAGTTGGTAAGTATTTAAAACCAGTAGGTATCCAAAGAGACTTCAGGGTTTAGGTGCCTAGATAGTTAAAATGTCACAAATGGGTGCAAAAAGTAATCCAAGGAAGCCAATGGAATGTGGCCTTTATATCCAGAGGACTGGAGTACAAGAGCACAGTTATACAAGGCCCTGGTTACACCCCACTTAGAGTCATATTAGGCAGATTTAGGTACTCCATCTTACGAAGGAGAGATTGGCCTTGGAGGGAGTGCAATATAGGTTTACATGACTGATACTGGGCTTCAGGGATTATGTTACGAAGAAAGATTATCCAAATTGGGACTGTTTTCTGTGGAATTCAGAAAGTTAAGGGGTAATCAACTTGAGGTCTTCAAGATGTTAACAGGAAAAGATAGATGAAGATAAACTGTTTGCTTTGGTTAGGGGCTAGGAGCATAGTCTGAGGATTATGCCCAGATTGTTCAGGAGAGATGTTAGGAAGCACTACTGCTCACAAAGGTTGGAGATGTTTGGCATTCTCTTTCGCAAACAGCAGTGGATACTGGATCAGTTGTTAGTTTTAAATCTGAGATAGCTACATTCTTGTGAGGAAGGGTATTAAGGGAAATGAATCAAAGACAGGTATATGGAAGTAGATCACAGATCAGCCATGATCTCACTGAATAGTCGAGCAGGCTTGAGGGACAGAATAGCATACTTCTGTTCTTAAGAATAATTTTAAAAGAAATTTGTAAAGCCTTTTCTTCCTAAATCCAATTTATTTTTAACCAGGAAAAATATTACTCGACCCTTTGAAGATCAAACGTCGGTGGTGAGTAGTCAGATTGTTACAACTAATTATTACAGCCTCCAATTAATTTAACTTGGATATTTTTTCTTCTTTTTCTGTGGACACAATAATTGAGTTTCATTGAGCACTTTTGAGATGCCATATCTGTATATTCTGTCAGAATTTTATTGTGCTTAAAAGGAAATGTATATAAAGCACCCTGTTGCTTTCTGAAATAAATCTAATTTCAGTACACTCATCTGGAGACTAACAAGTGATCAAGATTGTGTTGGTGCCAATGTTCTCAAATTCAGACTTAGGAAACAAATGGCAAGGTTTGTTTGGCTTTATTTACTCTTATTGAGAGTCTAGGGTTGGCACTGAAGTTAATGTCAAGAGAACAGATTCTTGAAGGACTCTCCTTTTCATTCTGTCCTCTCGTCTGAGGCATGGTGACCATCATGTTAAATTACCACTAGTTGTTGCTCTGTCTAATGAGAGAGCAACCCTATGGTCTGGTAGGAGTATGGCGACTTCATGTTACTACCAAGTGTCTGACATAGCAAGCCCATGTTTTTGATCTTTGTAATATGTTGAATTAACAGTGGTAGACCCAAAATAAAATCAAACGTGATTGAAGGGTAGAGCTGAGTGCAATCGACCATCAATCCAAGCTGGTCCTGCAGTTGATTAGATTACTTATAGTGTGGAAGCAGGCCCTTTGGGCCAACAAGTCCACACCGACCCGCCAAAGCGCAACCAACCCAGACCCATTCCCCTACACCTAACACTATGAGTAATTTAGCATGGCCAATTCACCTAACCTGCACATTTTTGGATTGTGGGAGGAAACCCGCGCAGAGAATGTACAAACTCCACGCACACAATCGCCTGAGGTGGGAATTGAACCCAGGTTTCTGGCACTAAGAGTGCAGCAGTGCTAACTGCTGTGCCACCCATGGTTTGAGAATGATTATTGTCCAATTTGCGATCAACTCAATCAACTTAGATGGGTTATTGCTGCACAGATCTTCTGTTCTATGTGATTCAGTATGACAACAGAAAATACGTTTACTGATGGACCCAGCGTAGTGATCTGTTTTTAGCGATCTGACTGCTAAAAGTATTCAGAGATCCTGGACTCTTAAAGAGGCCGCAAATAATCTACTGTTAACTTCAAGCTCCCCTTCCTCCACAGATGTGCAGTACATGAAACAAAGTTAAAATTGCCACTACCTGCAGGCAAGGCTTGAAAAAAAATGTTGAAGAACTTCAAAGGGGCTACAGTATTATATGCTTTCAGTTTTTGAGATGATATTTGTAACCATCTGCTTTCTCCAAATTCCTTCTGTATTAACAGGAATTTTTTTCAAAGAAGTCTGATTGTTCTTTATTTATGTTTGGTTCTCACAATAAGAAGCGACCGCACAACTTGATAATAGGTAAGATTGCAGAGATATGTTGTCATTCTGGAAAACAGATTTACAAAAAAAAATGCCTAATATCTGTAATACATTTAAAAAGATAATTATTGAAATGCATGTATGAAACATAACAAATGCCACCTTATCTTTATAGTTGATCACTACCTCTGTGATTGTCTGGATTTCTGTACTTCAGAGCAGATTCTTAGAGACAGGCCACTTTGACAGCTAAACATCGTGATTCTGTTTCAGAGCCAAGACACTCTTGATACTCAGCATTTCAAAATCAATGACTTACCTCGCATTCATGTATGTTAAGAGAAAGCATTGTTGAGACAAAATTGACTTACTATTTTAGTGTAAGGTTTTATTAATGGCTTGTTCAATTTAGGCAAAGTACAACAAATCACCCATATAACCTTATAGGCTAGATGTTCATGGCTGGATTGCGCTCTGTTTATTACTTGTTTACAGGAGGTGGGAATGGTCTCGTATTATCCTGGATAATCCAGAAGCCCAGGTAATGATCTGGGTACCCAGGGAGTTTGAAGCCCACCATGGCTGAGGGTGTTATTTGAATTCAGTAAAACTCTCGACTTAAGAATCTACTGATGACCATGAAGCCATTGCCAATTGTCAAAAAAAAAACCCATGTGGTTCCCTAATGTCCTTTAGGGAAAGAAACTGCCATCCATACCTGGTCTGGCCTACATGTGACTCCAGACCCACAGCATTGTGGTTGATTCTTAACTGCCCTGTAGGTAATTAGGCTTCAGCAATAAATATCTAGTCAACCATGCCCTCATCCCAAGAATGAATGTTTTAAAAATTGCAGGAGAATGTTATTACGTATAATATGTTGGTGTACAGTTTGTTTGATAAAATGAGATGTGGGAGTCTAAGTGCAATGAAGTATTCCTATTATTAATTCATTGTTCTCCTGCAGGCCGTATGTTTGATTACCATGTCCTGGATATGGTTGAGCTCGGAATTGAAAAGTTTGAAAGTTTGAGAGATTTTAAGGTAATACATTCTCAGAAATGTGAGAATTTGAATTTTGAAGCACTAATTGAAGCAATAACCTGCTTACTCATGTTCAGTTTGGGTTCCAGGAACTCTCAACCCCTGATATCATCACAGACCTGGTTCAAGCATGGTAGCTCCAAGAAATCTGTGCAGGACTTGATTATGGGGTGTCCTAGGCCCAAACATCTACAGCTGTTTCATCATTGACCTTCCCTCCATCATAAGGTCTGAAGTAAGGATCTTTGCACTGTGTTCAACATTTTTGCAACTGGTCAGATATTGAAGCAACCCTTGTCCAAATACAGCAAGGCAATATCAATATTGGCCTTCAATGAGAAACAAAACTTGGGCCACATGACTGCTGGGCAATGACAATGCCTAACGATACAGATTCTAACCATTGCTCCTTATATTCAGTTACATTGCAACTGTTGAATCCCTGATTATCAACATCCATGGGAGAGCTTACCATTGACCAGGAACTGGACTGGCCGAACCACATAAATTCTATGGCTACAAGAGTAGGCCAGAGGCCAGGAAGCCTGCAGCGAATGACTCATTGCCTATAAAACATCTAATCGGCACAAATCAGGGATATGATGAATTACACCCCACTTACCTGGATGAATGCTGTTCCAAAAACACTCATGATCCTTGACACCATCTAAGGCAAAAGTGACTTTTCAACAATTGTTCCAGGAATGGGAGACTTCAAATAGGAGAATAGTTTGAACAAGTTGGGACTGTTCTCCTTAGAGAGAAGGTGACTGAAAGAGATTTGGCAAAGGTTTTGATAATAATGAGCAGACTGGATAGAGGAGGTGGGTAGAAGCTATCCCCACCCTTTGAAGGAATAAAAATAAGAGGACATGTATTCAAAGTGATATGGAAAAGAAGCAAGGATGATGGTTTTTAAAAAAAACACTTTTCACACAACAAGTAGTTAGGGTATTGAATACATGACTGGAAATGTGATGAAGGGATATTCATTTGAGGCAAGATGTTATTGGATGATTATTTGGACAGGGTATGGGGAGAAAGCTGGAGATTAGCACGAGGGCATCTTTGAAGAACCAGTGCAAGTACAATGGGACAAGTGTCGGTCTCTTACAGTGAATGATTCTGTGACAACCCATTTGATTTGCACTTCTTCACTCCTTCCATTACAAATGCTCAGTAGCTGCGGCATGCACTATCTACGAGTTGTACTGCAGAAACTTGCTACTTTTTTTTTAAATACAACCTTCCACAACTACTGCCTTTACCACCTACTAGGACAAAGGCAGCAGATCATTGGGAACACCACGACCTACAAATTCCTCTCCAAGCCACTCTTAAAGCTGGCTTTGAAAGCTATCACTGTTAGCTTCAGTGCTGCTAGGTCAATATCCTGCAACTCTCTCCTGAAAGTAGACCAGCACCAAATGAAGTGCAGCAGTTCAAAAAGGTAGTACCCCAGCACTTTAAGGGCTACTAAGATTTAATAAGTTGTTGTGGTTCTGTTCGCCGAGCTGGGAATTTGTGTTGCAGACGTTTCGTCCCCTGTCTAGATGACATCCTCAGTGCTTGGGAGCCTCCTGTGAAGCACTTCTGTGATGTTTCCTCTAGCATTTATAGTGGAGGAAACCACTTCCGGTTGTCAGTTCCAGCTGTCCAATGCAGTGGCCAGTATATTGGGTCCAGGTCGATGTGTTTGTTGATAGAATCTGTGGATGAGTGCCAGTGTAACGGCTCTGTTCACCTCTATCGACAAAACCCTAGCCAGAGAAACAATAGCCAACCTGCTGGACATACAAAACAGACAACAAGACGGGGAGCCTATCAACAAAGATTGCATACTCATACTACAGGACCTGTGCCTCACAACACACTTCACATTCAACAACCAAATATATGAACAAATCAACGGCACACCCATGGGCTCACCCATCTCTGCACTCATAGCAGAAGCGGTAATGCAAAGATTAGAACAAACAGTCTTACCACAAATTCAACCCAAACTCTGGGTCAGATATGTAGATGACACCTTTGTAATCATTAAAAACACAAATAGAAAACACAAACCGGATCATCACCGCCACACTCACAGGAATCAGGTACACTAGAGAGGAAGAAAAGGACAACCAACTCCCATTCCTAGACGTGATGGTACAGAGAACACTGAATGGAGAATTCACCACAAAAGTAGACAGGAAAGCCACACACAGACCAAGTCCTGAACTACGAAAGTAACCACCCCAACACACAAAAGAAGTTGCTTCAAGACGCTGTTCAAAAGGGGCTACAGCACACCAGCACTGCAAAAAGAGGAAGAAGAACACCTCTACAATGTATTCGCCAGAAACGGATAACCTCGCAATTTCATTAACAGATGCCTAAGGGAAAGACAACGGAATGGGGACATGCCACAACCCAAAGGACTGGCCACGTTACCATACATCAAGAACATTTCTGAACTGACAGCCAGACTACTACGACCACTAGGACTCATAACAGCACACAAACCGACAGCCACTCTCAGACAACAACTCACCAGGACAAAGGATCCGATGCCCAGCATGAGCAAAACCAACGTAGTATACAAAATCCCATGCAAGGACTGCACAAAACACTACACAGGACAAACAGGAAGATAGCTAACGATCCGTATCCATGAACACCAACTAGCCACGAAACGACGCAACCAGCTATCCTTAGTAGCCACACACGTGGATGACAAGCAACGTAAGTTCGACTTGGACAACACTACTATTATAGGTCAAGCCAAACAGAGAACAGCCTGGGAATTCCTAGAGGCATGGCACTCATCCACAGATTCTATCAACAAACACATTGACCTGGACCTAATATACCGGCCACTGCAGCGGACAGCTGGAACTGACAACCGGAAGCGGCAGAGACAAACCACTATAAATGCCGGAGGAAACATCACAGAAGCGCTTCACAGGAGGCTCCCAAGCACTGAGGATGTCACCTAGACGGGGGACGAAACATCTGCAACACAAATTTCCAGGCCGCCGAACAGAACCGCAACAACGAGCACCCGTGCTACAAATCTTCTCACATACTTTGAATTAATAAGAAGTGCTGGTCCAGCCAACAAAGCCCAAATCCCATGAATTACTTAAAAAACTCAGAAATGCGTTTAACTAATCTTTGACTTTCTGTTCTTTTCCAGAACAGCAAATCTGCAGAAGGATCCAAGCCTATGTTGATTTTTGCAGGAGATGCCTTTGAAATTGATAATGATCTTAAAAGGGTAAAAAATCTCTTTATTGGTAAGTTTACCTCCATAATGCTGACTGTGACTCAAGTAATTAACTGGCTTTGTGTTTCAAAATGTCACGGGAATGTGAGAAATACCAAATTAATGGATGTTCCAGTGTATACCCTGTTGTATTCTACTTACCAGGTAATGTGTACATTTAAAAGATCATTTTTCAGGTTCGATAGGTTAGTCGACCAGCTTCCTATGCCTTTGAGCATTTGGATGTGGATTCAAATATTAGATTCTGCCTCATGTCAAAGTGTTAACTTCCATTGAGGAAATGACTGTTTACATCCTTGCAGGGGGCGAAAATCAGAAAGTTTAATTTGTATGTTTTGATTGGCAGTTTGATGTGGGAAACAAGTAATCCATGTTCCCGCCTGTGGCAGCAGAGCTTTGTGTAATTTAGAGGCAGGGTGCAGCCATTGGGTATATGTAAATGAAGAAAGGTATATGAAATGTATTCAGAACTTGCTGATGCTATACTGATGTTGCCAGCTAAAACTAGACATCATATATTTCATCCAGTGTAAGCAAATAAGTAACTATTTATTTGAGCTTTCTATTCTACATATACAGATATTCTTTCTTAATCTGATGCAGTTTAACATTTCACTTGGTTCTTGATCATCGAACTTTCAATACACTTCATAGATTTCTTTCGAGGACCCACAGTACCAAAAATTCGTTTAGCAGGCCTGGAAATTGTTCTACATTTCACGGCTTTTGCTGGAAAGATCTTCTTGCGAAGCTATAAGTGAGTAGTCTGCATTATGATTCCTATTTATGGTTAAAAAGTGGTATTCAATGGGTCTGATTCTTTAAGGCTAGATCTGTCTTTAAGCTGACCAATAGCGGGGTGCATGCTTAGTGTTAGTTGTCTTTTGATTTAGTCACATGTCTTCACATCTCGATTTTAAATAAGTGTCTCCTTATTCTGGAATCATGTCCCCTGGTTTATGTTTCAATAAGATCACTCCTCATTCTTCGAACTCTTATAAAGACCTAACCTGTTTGGCCGATCTTGATGAGTTAAACCCTTAATGTCAGGAATCACCTTCCTGCATCTCTTGAACACTCTCCGATGCTGTGTATCTTTCTTTAACTATGGGGGTCACAGTTGAACACAGTACTCCAGGGAAGTCCTACCAATCCTCTACAGTATAACAAGACTTCCCTATTTTTAAGTTCTGCTGTAAAGAAACAATTTAAATCAGATCCTGCAGTTAAAGAATGATCTAATCACATTGTTTCTGAAAATAATCATATCACTGCATTGTGTCTTGAGTGGCATGTGGCTATGGGGGAGTGGCTGGGAGTTGTCTTGTGGGCATTACTGATGGTGGTGTAAAAGGGAGGACTGTTTCCTTGTTCACAGAGGTCTCTCGAAACAACTCTGCAATCCGCGAAGAGTGTTAAGGGTTCCTCCAAAAGCTTGTCCTTAATAAATTTTGGCTGTTCACAGAAGTTGGCGTATTGCAGTTGCATCAAGTGTGTAACAATCTCAGGAAAAAGAACCTAACACAAGGACATGCAGGTCCTGGGCCACCTCCATTGCCAAACCGTAACCACCCCATGCCTGGAGGAAGAATGTCTCATCTTCCACCTTGGGATCCTCAAACCACACGGGATCAATGTACATCTCAGCAGTTTCCCCATTTCCCCTCCCCGCACCTTGTCCCAGTCCCAACCTTTCAACTTGGCACTGCCCTCTTGAGCTGTCCTACCTGTCAATTTTCCTTCCCACCTATCTGCTCCATCATCCTCTCTGACCTATCACTTTCACCCCCACCTTCACCTGCCTATTGCATTCCCAGCTACCCCACCCCAAAAATATATTCTCCTGCTCAATGGATGCTGCCTGACCTGCACCACACTCTTCAACTCTGATCGCCAGCATCTGCAGTCATCATTTTCTCCTTGTAAATAGTAGAAACCCTAGGATTGATCCTTAAGTTGTCTGTCTTTGAATTTGTTCAAGGCTGACTTAGGTAGATTTTTGATCGACAGTGGCCTCAAGGGTTATGGGGGTGGGTAAAAAAGTGGATTTGAGGTCAAAGCCAGATCAGCCATATCCTGTTGAGTAGCACAGGCTCCAGAGTCCTACATTGTTCTTGATTGAAGTTGGCTTCTGAGAGGCTTTGTGCAAACTATAGGTGGAGAGGTCTATTTCTCTTGTCCATAATGACAAAATATTGGTATGAATATGACATTGGGTTTCCTGTTCAGTCTTTGCAGAATGCATTTATCCTGTCATTTGACTGGTTGACATGGTGAATCTACAATTGGAACAAATCTCAAAATTTATGTTAGCATTGTATCTGCATAGTGCTTCTTGATCTTGAAACTAATGTGGATCTTGACTAATGAAGATCTGCCTTACTCACAGGGTATTGCTGAAGAAATCTGGCTGCAGAATACCTAGGATAGAACTGGAAGAAATGGGGCCTTCCTTTAATTTTATACTAAGGAGAACACACTTTGCATCTGATGACCTCTACAAAAAGTCTCTTAAACAGCCAAAAGCTCTTAAGGTAAAATGAGTAAACAAATACTCGAGTTCAGGTTCCAGGATAGTATTGAATTTTTCAAGCTTTCAAATTTCATACAACTGTTAAGGAACTTTGTATGATCTGTAAAATTGGATTGCTTGTGATGGAATTAGTCATGACATTGCATTCCTCAAAGATTTGTATTTGCTTGTTTGAGCTGTTATAAGTAAAGCTGATCTTATTAAGCCTAGGATCTCTGTAATATCATATTATACAGTCGCAGGATTTTTAACATAGATGTTCAGAAGACCCATTCACAACTATGAAAGGATAACTAAGATCACTAGCGAATGCTTGGTAAAATAGTTAACAAGTGATTTTTTTTCTGTGTATGCACTGTAACACCTGTATCATCCTGACCTAAGAATCCAGGGCTGTATAGCCAGTGCCATTTAAAGAATGTGAATTTAGTTAGTCCATTTTTTGTGAACTGACTTCTGTTGTAGAAATCAATTATGAGGAGTATTTGAGTGCCATTGGTAACCCGAAAGGCTCACTAGTGTAGTTGTGGAAGCAGACCCAGTCTGGCCTACAAGTGAGTGCACTCCCACACTGCATGAATGACTGTTGTTGCCCTGAAGGATGACCAATAAGTGCAGCTGCTTTTGATTGAATGAAGATTGACTTGTAAACAGGGAGATAATGACAAAATGTATTGTCAATGGACTAGTAATCCAGAAGCCTAGGGCTATAGTCTGGCACCACAGGTTCAGATCCCACCCATCACAGCATCTCAAGGAATTGAAAATTTTTGTCAGCAATGGTGACTATGATGCTGTTGTCGATCATCATTGAAACCCATCTGATTTACTGATGTCCTTCAGGGAAGGAAATCTGCTATCCTTACCTAATCTGCAAAACCAAGACCAATGAAAGCATTGCATACTAGGAGGAAGGGTATGGATAGGAAATCGCTGAGGTATTTTGAGACCGTGAAAAAAAATGCAAAGTAGGGAATCTGCTTGTTAATTCTTGTGTACTTGGCTATGGCCAGGAGGTGGTGGAATGTACAGTGTTGTTACGTTGAGGACAGCTGGATGCAGGATTTTGACTGAGTTGATTTGCTTAGAGATTATTGGAGATGTTGCCTTCAAAGTGGATGTGAGAAGGAAATGAGTAAATCCAAGATATTACATCTTTGCTTAATTAGTCTTTCAAGTTAAAGTCACACCACATGTAAAATGGACTAAGTTGATGAAGAAAGATTTACAATCATGTAAAACCTTTCATGGCCATTGGATGCTCAACGCACTTAACAATAACAGAGGTTCTTTTGAATGACACTCATGGAGTTGTACAGCATGGAAACAGACCTTTGAATTTTGTGCTGAAGTCTTGGAGTTGGTCTTGAACCCATCAAACATCTCAAATCAAATGCTGCAAACTAACTCACGGCTGATGTGGCACAAGTCTTTTGAATATATTCCCTGTGACCAGAGTTTGACCCTCTTTGGGGAAACCCATTGAATTTAGAGTCCAGATATTAACCACTTGACCATCACAGCTTAACATAAGGTCACAAGGCAATTTAAAATTACATCAAATCTTCATACTGGACCAACAAAGATTTCTGTCATGGCACTTGGAATGGTCACACTAACTTTGTCAGAACCTACTTTGAGGACAAAATGAGGCTTTGGTGTTGGGTGTTATGATTTATGAAGAATAGTCACTTGTAATGCATGCTTTGAGAATGGCAGCTCAAGTAAAAATGTATCCTTCAGGAAAGAGCAAGAAAGTTTTTATAATTCATTCATGGGATGTGGGTGTCACTGGCTAGGCCAACACCTATTGTCCATCTCAAACTGCTTTGGAGAGGGTTAAGTGGAATCTGTAGTTCTTTAGCACTCAGCTGTAAAGGGCTTATCTGTTAATTTAAGACTATAATCTGCTATATCTTAACTGTTAATATTTCTTTCACCATCTGTTAAAATTGCAGATAATGGGTGAATGCATTTGATTTTTTTTTGTTTAATTTCAACCTAAATGAGATTTAAGATTCTTGTGGAAAGAAACAGTTTTATTAATTCAGTTTCTAATCCTCTCATTTCAGGCGAAGAAGAAGAAGAATATTTCCCAAGATGTATTTGGGACAACATATGGTCGAATCCATATGGAGAAGCAGGACCTTAGTAAACTGCAGACGAGAAAAATGAAAGGGCTGAAGAAGAGGAAAGCAGGGAAGAATGTCATAGCTGATGAGTCAGAGAGCAGCCCAAAGAAGATGAAAGTGTAGTTAGATAGGATACTCCACCTCTATTTTCAAGTGATTGAAAACAACTGAATCTCTGGCACCAGCAAGCACAGATCAGATGTGGTGGTCAAATAAATGAACCTCCAGACTTTTTATGCTAGTCAGAGCGTTGATGTTACTGACTTTTATATTTTGCACAATAGACTGATGTTTACAATATTCCTGTTGGGAGTGTTAAATATCAAATTTCAAAGGGTGATCTTTCCCATATTATTTTGAGAAATCTGCCCTTGCAGACTTGTTCGGTCCAAGGAGGTTCACAGTTAACTTTACATTGCTGGATTAAATATAGTTTCAAGCTACATTCGTGCTTTTCTCTAAATCGTAAATTACTATTAAATGCTGATAAGTATGCATTTGGCAGAATAAAAATCAGTCCAGTTTGGAGCAAATGTAAAGATATTGATAGCATAACCATCACGTTATAATTGACTTTGAAGCAATAAAAAAATTTGGGTTTGGGAAGACAAAATACTGGTTATTCATGAAGCTTACTTAAAATGTCTTTTTTTAAAAATAGCATTTGATAGGTCAGCGTCCTCGCTCAGTTTGAGGACTTCGGTTTGAAATTTTCATCTATTTTAGTCACCAAACTTTCAGTGCTCTTTGTGTCATTTCAGGTTTTGTGCAATTTGGAGTATTTTGCTTTCTGTTCAAGGAAAGCCTTCCTGGCCTCAGTTAGGCACAGCCTTCAGGACTCTGACACTAAATGAGAATTCGTGTATTTTTAATATTGGGAGGTTAAGTATAACAACAAACCCATGCATGAATATTTTGACAAATATCAATTTGTAGTTTGAATAACTTTAAAAATAATGTTGTGCTGTGGGAACTGTTGTGCAGTTGCATGCCCCTTATCCTGATTCAGGTATCTTCTGTGGGAGATTGCTTCCTATTTTACCACAAATCCCACAGACGAAAATCCAGCATGTGAGAAAAATGTTTGTGCTCTACCTTATCTTTTGGCTTTGTAGGATTGTATTTTTCCAATTTTACATCTGATTTGTAGTAACCTCATGATTGTTATCAGTGCCACATGCTAGTCAGAGTAGAAATGATAGAATAGGCAGGATGAATGTGTGGTTTGAGCGATGGTGCAGGAGGGAGGGGTTCTGATTTTTGGGATATTGGGACTGGTGCTGGGGGAGGTAAGACTATAACAAATTGGATGGTCTACACCTGGGCGGGGCTGGAACCAATGTCGTAGGGGTTGCTTTTTCTTTTTTTATATAGATATTTTTATTAGAAATTTAACATTTTAACAAATTTACAAAAATAAACAAAACTCTCAAGTACAAACATTGATATATAAATAAATCTTCAATATACAATAATCAAAATTTAACAAAAGAAAAATACCGAGAGAGAAAAAACAAAACTCAATTAACTACTAATCTAACCTACAATTAGCCAGAGTGTATAATTGAGTCACTTACATCTTTCAAATAAGAGAAAGTGAGAGAAAAAAAAAGTGGGGGAGAAAAAAAACCCCCCCAACGGTTAACATAGAAGTTGGATATTGAAATACTTGCTCGGAATGTGTTAACATCACATATAACAAAACCCGTATTCGTGCGGGATTCCTCTCCCAAGGGGCCCCGGACCAGCCATGTTTGTAATCTCAATTAAATAAAAGCCCTTGTTAGGATAGCCAAAATATCTATGTAAAAGGGCTGCCATATTTTATAAAATAATTCGGTCTTTCGGTGCACCATATTTGTAAGGAAGTCAAGGGGAATACATTCCATAATTAATCTGTGCCAATTTGAAAATCCAGGAGGGCCCTCAGCCACCCAGTTTACCAAAATATTTTTCCTTATGGAAAGAGAGAACAGAAAATAGTCTCTTCCTATTTGACATTCCAGGTGCACCACTTAACCGACTGATCAACCATAATCATCCGAGTAAATCCGAGACCCCTCGGGAGGGGAAACCCTATCTAAAACATCCCGAGCATAGAGCATATAGAATTTACAAAAATAAAGGTTCTCTAATACACTCACAACAGTATAATAAAAAGAAAACTATTTCTAAATAATAAAAAAACATATTTAAATGGAGATTATCCCCCTTGTTCCCAGGGGGTATCACTTCTTTTCCAACAGTCCATCATATCCTCTCCCAACCAGTGCCCCACCCTTGACCCAGGTGCTGCTTAATACAATGAGAAGAATTCAGATATAATACAGAGCTAGAGTTAAGTGAGCACCCTACCCCCACCTCACCCCACCCACACCTGAGTATAGTTGGTAGTATTAATACCATGTATAAACATATATAACTATAAAATTACAACTTCAACAAATTATAATTAAATATAATAATCTAAAATAGCAAGGGAAAATAACCCCGCTCCTAGAGACAAAAGTAAAATAGAATAAGGTAACCACCTCTCCTCACCAACATTAACTAAACCCCCTGGCTTTTATATATATACATATACATATACATACATGCATACACACATATATATACATACATACACACACATACGTATAATAATAAAATAAAACAACCCTAAGGGGGGGAGAAAATCGTTAAATGGAGAGCAAATAAATAATTCCCCCCCCCCCCCCCCCCCCCCAACATGATAATAAACAGTAAGATAAGAAAAAGAAAAGGGGGGGATATAAATCGGAGTGGGGAAAAGGCAAGCCAACATACATTGTCTCTTACGATTTATTTAAGAGAGTCCAAAAATTCCTTAGCCTTGTCTGGAGATCTGAAATTATACCCAGATCCTTCATGGTTAAAACATAGCGTCGCTGGGTAGCGTAAGGAGTACTGAATATTTAAGTCCCTTAAACACTTCTTCACCTCATCGAACGCCTTCCTCCTTCGAGCCAGAGCCGGGGAGAAGTTCTGGAATAACATGATCTTGGATCCTTTATAGATCATGGCTTGGGGATCTTTTCCAAGATTTCTAGAGGCATCTAGGAGTATCTGCCTCTCCCTACAGCTCTGCAGCCGGAACAGGACTGGGCGTGGGCGCTGGTTCGAGCCGGGCCGACGTATTGCGACCCGGTAGGCCCATTCTACCCACACCTGGCCTGATCCAGCCTCCAGATCCAAAAGTTGTGGCAGCCACTGTTCCAGGAATGCTGTGAGCTGGCCTTTCTCTTCCCGTTCGGGAAGGCCCAGCAAACAATATTTTTTCGGCGACCTCTATTATCGAGGTCGTCCATGTAATTCTCTAAGGTCCGGACTCGCTGTTCGAGAGTCCGGACCTGATCCGCGGCCGATTGAGCTGCAGTCTCAGAGGTCGCGGCCTTTAACTCCGCTCCTCCGACTCGGCGCTCAAGTTCCTGGATGTCTCGGCCGTGCTTCTGTAGCTCGGCCGAGAGTGATTCCCATCGATTTCGGGACTCCTCAATAAATGTGTCGATCTTCGCGTCCAGCTTGGTGATCATCTCCACAGGGCTTGTTATCGTCGGTAAGTCCCCCGGGGCGGCTATGGACGCCTCAGCTCCAGCTGGAGAGGGTGGGGGAGGGGTTCCTGCTTGCTGAGAGCTGTGGGCTCTCTTCCCTTTAGTCATTTTTCCTAAGAGATTAGATTATTTAAACTTAATACTAATACTAAACAACTAATTATATTAAATAAAAGCTATTTTAGATGATTTGGTGAGTGTGGTGGGGGTGGGTGACCCACTTTGCCCAAGTCTTGAGCGGAGCACTGTAGACTCAGACTTGCTGGGTCGCCGCCATCTTGAATCCCCTCGGGGTTGCTTTTTCTAACACTGTTGGAGAGGATTTAAACTAATGTGGCAGCGGGGTGGGAACCAAATGAGGTTAGTTGACAATAAGGAGGTAGTAATTAAAACCTGTAAGGAACTAGATAATGAAGTCAGCATGACTAAGGAGAAGAGTTAGCAGGGAGCAGATGATGAACGCAAAGGGTGTTTGAGGTGGTCTGAGGTGCATTTGTTTTAATGCGAGAAGTGTAGTAGATAAGGCAGATGAATTTAGGGCTTGGATTAGTACCTGGGAATATGATGTTATTGCTATTACTGAGACTTGGTTGAGGGAAGAGCATGATTGACAGCTAAATATCCTAGGATATCGATGCTTCAGGTGGGGGAGAGGGAGTTAAAAGGGTTGGAGGAGTTGCATTACTGGTCAGAGAGGATATCACAGCTGTGCTGAAGAAGGGCACTATGGAGGACTCGAGCAATGAGGCAATATGGGCAGAGCTCAGAAATAGGAAGGATGTGGTAACAATGTTGGGGCTGTACTACAGACCTCCCAACAGCTAACGTGAGATTGAGGTACAAATATTTAGAGATCTTAGAAAGGTGTGGGAGCACCAGGGGGTGGTGGTGATAGACATTTTAATTTTCCCAGCATTGACTGGGATTCACTTTGTGTTAGAGGTCGATATGGAGCAGAATTTGTAATGAGCATCCAGGAGGGTTTTCTAGAGCAGAATGTAAATAGTCCAACTCAGAAAGAGGCTAAACTGGACTTGCTGTTGGGGAATGAGCCCGGCCAGGTGGTTGAAGTTTCAGGAGGGGATTTATTTGGGATTGGTAATTTGGGGTAAATTTTAGAATACTCGTGGACAAAGATGAATGGTCGTAAAAGAAGAGTGCTAAATTGGGGGAAGGCCAACGATAGCAAAACTTGGGAAGAGCTGTGGAATGTGGATTGGAAGCAGCTGTTTGAGGGTAAATTCACATTTGATATGTGGGAGGCTTTGAAAGAGGAGGTGATCAAAGTGCAAGCAGACATGTCCCTATGAAAATGAGGGATAGAAATGGCAAGATTAGGGAACCATGGATGACAGATGAAAGTTGAGAGACTAGCTAAGAGGAAAAAGAAAGCATACACAAGGTTTAGGTGACTGAAACCAAATAAAGCTTTGGAAGAATATTGGGAAAGTAGGACCAATCTGAAATGAAGAATTAAGAGGGGTCATGAAATATCTTTAGGCGAAAGTGAGGACTGCAGATGCTGGAAATCAGAATCTAGATTAGAGTGGTGCTGGAAAAGCACAGGTCAGGCAGCATCCGAGGAGCAGGAAAATCGACATTTCGGGCAAAAGCCCTTCAGGGTTAAGGAAAATCCCAAAGCTTTTTATTTGTATGTAAGCAATAAGAGGGTAACTAGAGAAAGGGTTGGCCACTCAAGGACAAAGGAGGAAAGTTGTACATGGAGTCAGAGAAAATGGGTGAGATCTTCATGAGTACTTTGTATTGGTATTCACACCGAGGAGAGGGACAAGATGGATGTTGAGGTTAGGGATAGATGTTTCAGTACTCCAGAACAAGTCGGCACAAGGAGGGAGGAAGCTTTAGGCATTTTAAAAGGCATTAAGGTGGACAAGTCCCCAGGTCCAGATGGGGTCTATCCCAGGTTACAGAGGGAAGTGAGAGAGGAAATAACTGGGGCCTTAACAAATATCTTTGCAGCATCCTTGAACATGGGGGAGGTCCCAGAGGACTAGAGGACTGTCTCCTGTTTAAGAAAATTAGCAGGGATGAATCAGGTAATTTTAGACAGTGAGCCTGATGTCAGTGGTAGGGAAGTTGCTGGAGAAGATACTGAGGGATAGGATTTGGAAGAAAATTGGCTTATCGGTGTTAGGCAGTATGGTTTTGTGCAGAGAAGTGACAAACTTGATTGATGGGGGAAAGTCTGTAGATGTCAGTCTCTCGGAAGACTTCGCGACGGCTGGTGGGTAAGTTTGGTCGTTTATTTAATAGTTGTAAATTTAAAGTTTTCCTTTAAAAAAGCGGTAGCAGACCCGGAAGGCGCGCTAGGTTACCTGGGTAAGGTTTTTTTTTTCTCCCCTTATTTAAAGGCGGGCTCCGAGTTTTAGGCCTCAGTCTCTCGGAAGACTTCGCGACGGCTGGTGGGTAAGTTTGGTCGTTTATTTAATAGTTGTAAATTTAAAGTTTTCCTTTAAAAAAGCGGTAGCAGACCCGGAAGGCGCGCTAGGTTACCTGGTTAAGTTTTTTTTTCTCCCCTTATTTAAAGGCGTAGGCGAGTCACCCGAGGCACTACACGAGTAGTGCCTCCCACCCTTCCACCTCCTCTAACCTAATAATAAGACCAATTGTGACTAGCGGGTAAGTGCTGCATTTTCCTTGTTCGTTTCTTTAGATTTAGTTGGTTTTTGTTTTTTTTAAGGAAAGCTTACTTTTAGAGGGATGGCAGTGCAGAGAGGGCAATGTTCCTCTTGCAACATGTATGAGGTGAGGGAAGCCATTAGCGTCCCTGCTGAGTACACTTGCAAGAAGTGCACCCATCTCCAGCTCCTCCAAACCCGTGTTAGGGAACTGGAGCTGGAGTTGGATGAACTGCGGATCATTCGGGAGGCAGAGGAGGTCATAGATCGGAGCTTTAGGCAAGTAGTTACTCCGAAAGTTCAAGATAGATGGGTGACAGTGAGGGGGAGTGGGAGGAGGAAGCCAGTGCAGGGACCCCCTGCGGTCATTCCCCTCAAGAACAAGTATACCGTTTTGGATACTTGTGGGGGGGATGACTTACCAGGGGCAAGCAACGAGGTTCAGGCCTCTGGCACGGAGCCTGGCCCCGTTGCTCAGAAGGGTAGGGTGGAGAAAGGTAGAGCGATAGTTCTTGGGGACTCGATAGTGAGGGGTACAGACAGACGGTTTTGTGGGGGCGACAGGGACTCACGTTTGGTATGTTGCCTCCCAGGTGCAAGGGTACGTGATGTCGCTGATCGTGTTTTCCGGGTCCTTAAGGGGGAGGGGGAGCAGCCCCAGATCGTGGTCCACGTTGGCACCAACGATATAGGTAGGAAGAAGGGTGAGGATGTCAGACAGGCTTTCAGGGAGCTAGGTTGGAAGCTCAGAGTTAGAACAAACAGAGTTGTAGTCTCTGGTTTGTTACCCGTGCCACGTGATAGAGTGTCGAGGAATAGGGAGAGAGAGCAGTTAAATGCGTGGCTACAGGGATGGTGCAGGAGGGAGGGATTCCGGTTTCTGGACAACTGGGGTCCTTTCTGGGGAAGGTGGGACCTCTATAAAAAGGATGGGCTACACCTGAACCTGAGGGGCACCAGTGTCCTTGGGGGGAGGTTTGCTAGTGCTCTTTGGGAGGGTTTAACCTAACTCCGCGGGGGCATGGGAACCAGGACTGTAGCTTTAGGGTACAGGACCTTGAGTGTAGGGAGGTTAGGAATAATGCAGCGATCTCTAAGGAGGGTGCCTGTAACCAGAAAGGTGGATTGAAGTGTGTATACTTCAATGCCAGAAGTATAAGGAATAAGGTAGGTGAACTTGCAGCGTGGGTTGGTACCTGGGACTTCGATGTTGTGGCCATTACAGAGACGTGGGTAGAACAGGGACAAGAATGGCTGTTGCACGTTCCAGGGTTCAAATGTTTTAGTAGGATCAGACATGGGGGTAAAAAAGGGGGAGGCGTGGCATTACTTGTCAAAGACAGTATCACAGCAGTGGAATGGACGATGGAAGAGGACTTGCCATCTGAGGTAGTTTGGGCTGAGGTTAGAAATAGGAAAGGTGAGGTCACCCTGTTAGGTGTTTTCTACAGGCCTCCTAATAGTCCTAGAGAAGTAGAGGATAATATTGCGAGGATGATTCAGGAAAAGAGTGAAGGTAGCAGGGTGGTTGTTATGGGGGACTTTAACTTCCCAGATATTGACTGGGAGAGCTATAGCTCGAGTTCATTAGATGGGTCGGTGTTTGTACAATGTGTGCAGGAGGGTTTCCTGACACAATATGTCGACAGGCCAACAAGAGGGGAGGCTATATTGGATTTGGTTCTAGGTAATGAACCAGGCCAGGTGTTAGACTTGGAGGTAGGTGAGCACTTCGGGGACAGTGACCACAACTCGGTGACTTTTACTTTAGTGATGGAGAGGGATAATCGTGTGCCGCAGGGCAAGAGCTATAGCTGGGGGCAGGGAAATTATGATGCAGTGAGGCATGACTTAGGTTGTGTGGATTGGAAAAACAGGCTTCAAGAGAAGAACACTAATGAGATATGGGGATTGTTCAAGGAGCAGCTACTGCGTGTCCTCGATAGGTATGTACCAGTCAGGCATGGTGTAAAGGGCCTTGTGAGGCAGCCGTGGTTTAGTAAGGAATTGGAGTCCCTTGTGAAAGGGAAGAAGGCGGCATATGTAAAGATGAGGCGTGAAGGTTCAGTAGGGGCGATTGAGAGTTATAAGGTAGCCAGGAAGGAGCTAAAGAGGGAGCTAAGAAAAGCGAGAAGGGGACATGAAAAGTCTTTAGCTGGTAGGATTAGGGAAAACCCAAAGGCTTTCTATAGGTATGTCAAGAATAAAAGGATGACTAGGGTAGGTATCGGTCCAGTCAAGGATAGTAGTGGGAAGTTGTGTGTGGAGGCGGAGGAGATTGGAGAGACATTAAATCAGTACTTTTCATCAGTATTCACTCAGGAACAGGACACTGTTGCTGATGTGAATATGGAATCACAAATAATTAGAATGGATGCCCTGGAAATATGCAGGGAAGAGGTTTTGGGAATATTGGAAAGGATGAATATAGATAAGTCTCCTGGGCCTGATGGCATTTACCCCAGGATCCTATGGGAAGCTAGGGAGGAGATAGCAGAGCCATTGGCCTGGATTTTTATGTCGTCATTGTCAACGGGAATAGTACCAGAGGACTGGAGGATAGCGAATGTGGTCCCATTGTTCAAGAAAGGGAGTAGGGATAGCCCTAGTAACTATAGGCCAGTGAGTCTGACTTCAGTGGTGGGCAAAGTCTTAGAGAGAATGGTAAGGGATAAGATTTATGAACATCTGGGTAGGAATAACGTGATCAGGGATAGCCAGCATGGTTTTGTGAAGGGCAGGTCGTGCCTCACAAACCTTATTGAGTTCTTTGAGAAGGTGACTATGGAAGTGGATGAGGGTAAAGCAGTAGATGTTGTGTATATGGATTTTAGTAAGGCGTTCGATAAGGTTCCCCATGGTAGGCTAATGCTAAAACTTCGGAGGTATGGCATTGAGGATACATTAGAGGTTTGGATTAGGAATTGGCTGGCTGGAAGGAGACAGAGGGTAGTAGTTGATGGATTATGTTCATCTTGGAGCGCAGTTACTAGCGGTGTACCACAAGGATCTGTTTTGGGACCATTGCTTTTTGTTATCTTTATAAATGATCTAGAGGAAGGACTTGAAAGCTGGGTAAGCAAGTTTGCGGATGACACGAAAGTCGGTGGAGTTGTGGATAGTGAGGAAGGAAGTGGTAGGTTACAGCGGGATATAGATAAGTTGCAGAGCTGGGCGGAAATGTGGCAAATGGAATTCAATGTAGCTAAGTGCGAAGTCGTTCACTTTGGTAGGAATAACAAGATGTTGGATTACTGGGCTAATGGTAGGCTACTTGGTAGTGTGGATGAGCAGAGGGATCTTGGTGTCTATGTACACAGATCTCTGAAAGTTGCCACCCAGGTAAATAGTGCTGTGAGGAAGGCATATGGTGTACTGGGCTTTATTGGCAGAGGAATTGAGTTCCGGAGTCCTGAGGTCATGTTGCAGTTGTATAAGACTCTGGTGAGGCCTCATCTGGAGTATTGTGTGCAGTTTTGGTCGCCATACTATAGGAAGGATGTGGAAGCTTTAGAACGAGTGCAGAGGAGGTTTACCAGGATGTTGCCTGGAATGGTAGGAAAATCTTATGAGGAAAGGCTGAGGCACTTGGGGCTGTTCTCATTGGAGAAGAGAAGGTTTAGGGGAGATCTGATAGAAGTGTATAAGATGATTAGGGGTTTAGATAGGGTAGATACTAAGAACCTTTTACCGCTAATGGAGTCAGGTGTTACTAGGGGACATAGCTTTAAATTAAGGGGTGGTAGGTATAGGAGAGATGTTAGGGGTAGATTCTTCACACAGCGGGTTGTGAGTTCATGGAATGCCCTGCCCGTATCAGTGGTGAACTCTCCTTCTTTATGTTCATTTAAGCGGGCATTGGATAGGCATTTGGAAGTTATTGGGCTAGTATAGGTTAGGTAGGACTCGGTCGGCGCAACATCGAGGGCCGAAGGGCCTGTACTGCGCTGTATCCTTCTATGTTCTATGTTCTATGTCATATATATGGACTTCAGTAAGGCACTTGATATGGTTCCCCATGGTAGGCTGATGGAGAAAGTGAAGTTGCATGGGATCCAGGGTGTACTACCTAGATGGGCAGAGAACTGGCTGGGCATCAGGAGACAGAATGGTAGTGGAAGGGAGTTTCTCAAAATGGAGAACTGTATCCAGTGGTGTTCCACGGGGATCCGTGTTTGGACCACTGTTTGTGATATACGTAAATGATCTGGAGGAAGGTATAGATGGTCTGATGAGCAAGTTTACAGATGACACTAAGATTGGTGGAGTAGCAGATGGTGAAGGAGCCTATCAGACATTCAGCAGAATATAGACAGAATGGAGAGTTCGGTGGAGAAATGGCGGATGGAGTTCAACCTGGGCAAAAGTGAGGCAATGATCCAATTCTAGAACAAACTATAGTGAATGGAAAAGCCCTAGGGAAAATTGATGTACAGAGAGATCTGGGTGTTCAGGTTCATTGTATCCTGAAGATGGCAACACAGGCCAATAGAGAGGTTCAAGAAGGCATACGACATGCTTTCCCTCATCGGGTGAGGTATTAAGTACAAGAGTTGGCAGATCGTGTTACAGTTTTATTGGACTTTGGTTCGGCCACATTTGGAATACTGCATACAGTTCTGGTCTCCACATTACCAAAAGGATGTGCATTCTTTGGAGAGGATGCAGAGGAGGTTCACCAGGATGTTGCCTGGTATGCAAGGTGCTAGCTATAAAGAGAGTTTGAGTAGATTAGAATTATTTTCATTAGAAAGACAGAGGTTTGGGGGGACTTGATTGAGATCTACAAAATTAGGAGAGGTGTCGACAGGGTGGATTGCAGGAAGCTTTTTCCCCTCGGTGGGGGGGCCTCAATTACAAGGGGTCATGAGTTCAAGGCGAGAGGAAAAAAGTTTATGCGAGATAAGTGTGGAAGGTTCTTTACGGAGAGTGTGGTAGGTGTCTGGAAAGTGTTACCATCGGAGGTGTACATGATAGCGTCATTTTAAGATGTATCTAGATAGGTACATGAATGGACAGGGAGCAGAGGGATACAGATCCTTAGAAAATAGGCGACAGATTTAGATAAAGGATTTGGATCGGTGCGGGCTTGGAGGACTGAAGGGCTTGTTCTGTGCTGTAATGTTCTTTGTTCTTTGTATCCATTGGTTGTAAATTGATGCCTTTTTTCATTCTTGTGAATTTGAGATAACGCTGAAATTTGGCATTAATAGGTAACAATAATTTTTTATATTTTTTAATCCGTTTTCAATTTTGTTGAGGCACATTCCCCAAAAGGGTCATATGCATATTGTCAGTCCAAATTAAGAAATAAATGTTTTGAGTATTGTGCTTACAGAGCTTCATGTTAAAACTGAGATTGCAATGGTGTTTTTTCTATGGGAAATGAAGACTGAATTTCTCCACAGGATCTCTCACACACCCTCCAATCCTCCCCACGCCATCAGCATGAGAAAAATCTCAAATCAACAACGACGACAGCGTGTCTTGGTATGAATCTAAAAGCTGACACGCTGTGCCCTTCCCACCACCAGCTAAGCTGTTTCTTGATATTTGTTAGAAAATTCAGGTGATGAAGCATTCTGCCAAATGATTGACGGTTTGCTCAGGGAATTTTAAGCCTTCGCCTTCATGAATGTTTTTAGGTGTTCAGAATAAGTGGAGTCCCATTTTCCAGCATTTGACTCATATCCCTCTAAACCCTTCCTATTTATCTACAAATCCAGATGTCTTTTAAATGTTGTAATTGTATCTGCCTCCATTATTTCCTCTGACTAGCATCCATATCTTTGCATGAAAAAGTTGTCAGGGTTGGAGGATTTGAACTATAGGGAGAGGCTGAACAGGCTGGGGCTGTTTCCCTGGAGCGTCGGAGGCTCTGAGGGGTGACCTTATAGAGGTTACAAAATTATGAGGGGCATGGATAGGGAAATAGGCAAGTCTTTTCCCTGGGGTGGGGAGTCCAGAACGAGAGGGCATAGGTTTAGGGTGAAAGGGGAAAGATATAAAAGAGACCTAGGGGGCAACTTTTTCATACAGAGGGTAGTGCGTGTATGGAATGAGCTGCCAGAGGAATGATGGAGGTTAGTGTGATTGCAACATTTAAAAGGCATTTGGATGGGTATATGAATAGGAAGGGTTGGAGGGTTATGGGCCGGGTGCTGGCAGGTGCGACTAGATTGGGTTGGGATATCTGGTTGGCCTGGAGGGTCTGTTTCCATGCTGTACATCTCTATGATTCTATCTGCAGACAGGCTGTGCCAAGGTTAGCTTACAACCAGATTGGTCAGCTTACAAAGTATCTCTAATTGCTGATTTATTTCTCAAGCTCAGTCATTTAAGGAGCTATCAATCCAGTAACTTGGTCAACACTCAGTAAATTGATTTGGAGAATGATGAGTATTTTTAAAATATGAGCATATCACTAAACCATGTTGAGGACCACCTGATACAGTGAGGAAATGACTTGAAGTCAGTATATAAATTGCTTGATAATTTGGAAGCAGCGAATCATTGGATTCCTACTGTACAGGTTAAGGATATTCGGCCCCAAATCTGTGCCAACGCTCTGAAAACTGTTATGTCCTCTCTCCTCTCACCCTACCCTGTAGCCCCACACATATCATGGCTAATCCATCTGACTTGCATATCAATGAACGCTACAGGGCACTTTTGCATGGATGTTGCCAGGACTGGAGGGTTTGAGTTATAAACGTAGGCTGGGACATTTTCATCGGAGCGTAGGAGTTTGAGGGGTGTCCTTATGCGGGTTTATAAAATCATGAGGGGCACAGATAAAGTGAATAGCAATGGTCTTTTCCCTCGATAGGGGAGTTCAAAATTAGACAGCATAATTTTAAAGTGAAAGGATAAAGATTTAAAGGGGATCTGAGGTGCAACTTTTTCACACAAAGGGTGGTTCGTACATACGATGAACTGCCTGAGAAAGTGGTACTACATTTAAAGACATTTGGACAGTACATGAATAGGAAAGATTTTGAGGGAAAAGGGCCAAATGCCGACAAATGAGACGAGTTTAATTTGGGAAACCTGGTCGGCATGGACAAGTTGGACTAAAGAATCTGATTCAATGTCGGACGACTTTATCTGATCCTTTGATTGTGGAATTGCTTAAGTCTATTACTCGCTGTTTACAGTTTGACCCACAAGTAGTTGTGGCTTTACGAGGTTGACATCTCATTTTTAGGTAAGCCTTGTGCTGGTCCTGGCATGCCTCCTGTACTCTTCACTCTACCATCAACTCTGGTTCAGTGAGGGAATATGCTGGGCCTTGAGGTTACAGATGGCCTCGGAGTACGATCCTGCAGCTGCTGATAGCCCACAGAGCCTCATGGATCCCCCAGTCCAAGTAGGACATTCAGGACTGTACCTTTAACCACCGCAGTCCACGTAGTGCTATAAAGTACGGAGTTCCAAGATTTTGATCCAGAGACTATAAAGGAAGGATAATGGTCAGGATAATTCCAGAACTTTTATTTCCACTGCCTACACAGGAGTTGGTTCTGTCAGCTGTGAAGAAGAATCTGTCAGCTTTTTGCTAGTTTGTCCATGTCATACTGAATGGCTTAAGCAATCTTCACAGAAACTGCATATTTAAATACAACTGCAAATGTGTTGCTGGTCAAAGCACAGCAGGTTAGGCAGCATCTCAGGAATAGAGAATTCGACGTTTCGAGCATAAGCCCTTCATCAGGAATGAAGGGCTTATGCTCGAAACGTCGAATTCTCTATTCCTGAGATGCTGCCTAACCTGCTGTGCTTTGACCAGCAACACATTTGCAGCTGTGATCTCCAGCATCTGCAGACCTCATTTTTTACTATTTAAATACAACAGCAGTAATGTCCTGTTCAAATGCATGGTGGCAGCAAATGTCTGAAAATGTTGCCATAGGAAATATTACGCTAATTGTGCAATAAGCCGTTTTTATGTAGAACCAAAACATCTGCTGAGCATTCAACTGTTAAATTTAGTCACTGAGCACATAGGTGTACATCCTTGCATCAGAACTGATTTTTTAAAAATGATCCATATAACACACGATACACATAGTAGCTGCAGCATTAATTGCACATGCTTCAATGTTATGCTTATGTTGCCTTCTCAAATATACAGGAGCTCTGGGTCAATGTGTCCTCATTGTGATCTTGCCGATCTGATGTTCTATTTGTAGCTCCTAGGAACATAAAACCTCTTTAAGCTTCACTGTGTAAAGAGTTCTCAGACCATCTTTATGTAATGTTCCACGCTAAGCACGCAGGCGATCTAATAAAGCACAGAATAAAGAATTGGACAGAATCTTAATACCTTTAGTGTGCAGTAATGTACCCAATTGTGTGCCAATTAGCTCAGTTGGCTGGATGACTAGTTTGGATACCGACAATTCCTGTATTGGCTGAGGTCACTGTGAAGGCCCTACCTTCTCAACCTTCCTACTCATTTGTGATCTTCATGTTAAACTCACCACCATTGTGTGTGTCTCTCTCTCTCTTTCTCTCTCTCTCTGAAACATTATCATTCCTATCATCAACATCCACAAGATTCAGGGACAATAAAGCTCCCTCAACTATCCCTGAATCTTGTTGCATATCATCCCTGTAAAGCCAATGTTTTCCTGTGTCTATGTCATTAAACATTACCATAGGACAAAATATGTTGCAAATGGAGTATATGCCATATTTTGCAAGATTTTTCTGTTACATTGACCTGTGCATTTGTCAAAAACCACATTAAATTTTTGATGCTTGAAAGCCTTCTTAAAGGCAATCACACCAGCAGTATGGCAGTGTTTTACAAGGTGATGGAAAAATAAACTTCCCGTATAATGATTTTTTATCATCTAATAACTTCCTGGTGCACTGATTGTATTCAAGCTGCAAAACTTGATTTAAATACACGTGGAAGACAGTGCCATCATTGAAGGGTTCCATAGATCAGAAGAATTAGAATCAGCAGAAGACCATTGGCCCATTGGGCTTGCTATACCACTTGGTAAGATTATGACTGAGCTAATGCTAGCCTTCCTGCCAACTCCCTCCAGTCCTTAACTCCCCCCAGTCCTTAACTCCCCTATTGATTAAAACTCTGTCTAACTCAGTTTTCGATATATTTAATGACCATTGCTCATGAGGAAACAGAATTCCAAAGACAAACAACACTCCAACCAAAGAATAAGTCTGAAATACCATCTGAAAGAATTTAGATTGTAGTGCAGGCAACCCTAAAGTTGAATATCAAAAGGGCCAGGGAATCATAGAGACGTACAGCCTGGAAACAGGCCCATTGGTCCAACTTGTCCATGCCGACAAGATATTCCAACCTAATCTAGTCCCGTTTGCCAGGACCCAGCCCTTATCCCTTTAAACTGTTCCTATTCATATATTCATCCAGATGCCTTTTAAATGTTGTAATTGTACCAGCCTCCACCACATCCTTTGGCAGCTCATTCCATACACACACCACCACAGTGTGAAAACGTTGCCTCTGAGGTCCCTTTTAATTTTTTCTACTCTCACCCTAAAACTACACCCTTTAGTTCTGGACTCCCTGACCCCAGGGAAAAGACCTTGTCTATTGGCTCTATCCATGCCCCTCATGATTTTATAAACCTCTATAAGGTCACCCCTCAGTCTCTGACACACCAGGTAAAACAACCAATATTAAAAAAACCTTTTAACAATCCTTACAAAAATCAATTTAAAAGACTTTTTTTGTGTAATTGTTTCAATTAAATAGGTTTACCACTGTTGTGGTAACACGTTACCTTTAGTTTGGATTCTTATTAAGAAATCTCAAAGAAAGTTGATTCTTGATACAATGTTTTTTCTTTATTAAGACACCCCCCCTCCCCCAATGTAAGCAAATATAAGCCTGCGATCCAACATAGCTATTACCTGATTAAAGGTGTAATCTGGACAGAGTTTCAACCAATGGTGATCCACCTCTGGAAGTTCCAGGGTTCAGTCTTTTTGCAGTGTTATTCTTCAAAGTTCTGTTGCTGAGTTGTTCCGGTATTGTTGGATGCTTATGCAGATTTCTCTCTTTCAAGTTTATGGTGTTGATGATTCGATAGATGCTTTTGGCCCCAGTGTTAGTTATACTTTCAGAAACCTCAAATCTACAGCTTGCCTTCTCATCAAAAATAGCTCCTTTGTTCTGTTTGCCTGTTGGCTAAGTGGCTAATTTGCAATTCAGTGTAACAGCAACATTGTTGGTTCGATTTCCGTGCCTGCTGAGCTTACTGTGAAGGACTTGTCCTTCTCAACCTCTTAGGTTAGACCACCACCTGTCTAATGGGTCCGGTAGGGCAATGCTGAGTTGACCTTCATCTTTATGAGAACCATAACTTCGAGACTGGAGCTGCAACATGAATTAGCTCCTATTAAGAACAATTCTTTCTGATAAGCAGAATTTATTCCATGGTATCAGTTAACCCTTTCAGGTACCAGCTGCCTTACAATGCACCTATTAAACTGCGCTTGATAAACTGTGACCTTTTCAAGGGTAGGATAGGTGAGGCTAAAAGTCTAGAAGTGGAAGTTTGTGGGGAAATTGTATTTGTGGGAATTGAAACTGCGCATGATGCCAGGAGTGTGGAATCATTGGTACCTGTGGAGTAATGCTGGAGAATGCTGACAGCTTCACCAGCTTTAAAACAGAAAAGCCCAATTCAATAAAAGTGCAGTCGGAAACAGCAACATAAACAAAACAAAAATAAGTGCAAACTTACATACGACATACAAAGAAATATTGCAATGGAATAAGTTTAAAGTCTGAAAAGCTAATAAAAAGGCCACAGGTTTATCGAGTACAGACCAGTTTGCTTCACCGCCCTAAATGCTTCTTAAACAATCTTGAAACTGAGTCCACAAGTCAAAAGTTCAAGTTTCAGTCTGATCACATATTGCAATGTTTGAGATCATATCTGCCTGTTCAGAAAATCCTATTTTGAGATGAGTGCAGTATTGTACTTATGTCTTCCTACAATCAATGCAATAAAAAAAACAGAAGTGTGGAGTGTCTCAGAGATATTAATTGGTGTACAGTACATAACCAAGAAAGCTAAACTTCTGTAACTCATTGGTCAGGCCACAGTAACATTCATGCAAGACAAGGGCCGGGCAATGGCCATCTACACAAGTGAGAATGTAATCATCTGACCCATTGACCTGAACCCTTACCGAATCAACTAAAGGTCTACTGTAAAGAAACAAAAGATCAGGTGAATATTCTGCTGCAAATAATTAATCTCCTGACTCCCCAAAGCCTTTCCAGCATTGACAAGGCACAAAGTCAGGAGTGTGACAGAATTCACATGACTTGTTGGGTTGACAGCAGCTTCAGCAAAGTTTGAAATATTCAGCAGTATCAACTAGGTCAAAGCTTCCTGCTTATTCAGCAAACAAACCACCTCCTTAAATGCTTATTTTCTATATGACTGTTGCACAGTGGCCTACAGTGTGTACAATCTACAAAATGCACAGTGGTAACTTGCCAAGGCTTCTTCAACCACATCTCGTATACCTGCAATCTTGCCCACCTAGGAGGGCAAACATCAAATAGAGGAGCAGGGGTAGGGCATTCGGCCCTTCAAGTCTGTTGCACCACTCAGTATGTTCATGGCTGATCATCCAACTCAAGTCCCTTTCCCTGCTTTCTCCCCATATTCTTTGATTCTTTTAATCCCAAGGACTATATCTACATCTTTCCTTGAAAGTCTTCAATGTTTTGGCCTTACAGTTTCCATTGGGAGGGAATTCCACATGCTTACCACTCTCTGGGTAAAATAATTCCTCTTCCTTTTTAACTTGCCCCTGAACTCCTCATATTCTGATTTTCAAACCTCATCCCTTTCTGAGAAAAGGTCACTCAACCTGAAATATTTTTTAAAATATATTTTTATTGAGAAAAGAAAATATTTTGAATATAACAACAAATACTGAACATAACAATTTGAAACAGTACAAAGAAGCCCGCTAATTAAATAAATAAATAAACAATAATTAACAACTTACTAATAAATCATGACTAATAATAATAATAATACAGTTCAACGAAACAGCCCTTGACCATTAACAGCATAAATTTAGACATATTCATGTGTTCATAGTTCGTCCTCTCTGGATACTGGATTCATTAAATAGAATCGTCATTGCAATATAAAGGCCCTTGTTAGTATGGCAGAAAAATCTGAACCCAAATACTTCAAAAAGGGTCATCATGTCTTATAAAATTTCTCAGTTTTATGGTGCACCATGCTTGTAAGAAAGTCCAAAGGGATGTGATCCATGACTAACTTACGCCAGCCTGACAGTCCTGTGGAGGGGGGGTGGGGGTCAGACACCCACCCTAACAGAATGTTCTTTCTTTTTCGTGTACGCATCTAATGGAAGTGGATTAACTAGGCCAAGAAGAAGAGATACCAGGTCCATCTCCATCTCTGACCCCAAGACCCTCTCTATTTCACCTACCACAGTACTCCAGTATGCTCGCAGTCTGCAGCAGGACCAGAGACAATGAGTGAGCATACCTGTACTCATTTTGCTCTTAGGATACATTGGGGATACTCCAGCTTTAAATTTTGAAAGCCGGTCTGGAGCCAAGTGGACCCTGTGGAGAATCTTCAATTGCAAGGCATGGGTCATGTTGCAAATCGAGATCCTCCTTGCACCTTCCCAGATATCCTCCCATATATCAGAAGAGATCTCAATGTCCAGCTCCCTCTCCCATACCTTACACAGCCGTTCGGACGAGTCTGAGGGGTCCTCTCCCAACAGGTGATGGACATTGCTGGCAGAAAGTGTGTTCTCAGTACTCAGCACCCTCTTCCCTGTGTTAGATCTATAAGAATCAGTTAGAACTGTGGTCTCTTTTTGTATGAAATTCCTAATTTGAAAAAAATGGAAGATGTCCCTACTAGGCAGCTCGTGTTTCTGAGCCAGACGGTCAAAAGACATCAGTATATCCCCCTCGAGTAAGTTACCCATGCAAGACACGCCCTAGTTGCCTATAGCTTAAACCCCTAGTCTATTATCCCCGGTTGAAAACCTGGCATACCAACTAAGGGTGTCAAAAAAGATGTTTTGGCAATATTGCTCTCATTCTGTTGAATTGCCCTCACGCTTTAACAGTGTTAATAAGTATTGAGCTATGGCAATATTCCTTAACGTCCTCATTTTGTCCAAGAAGACCATGCTAGTAAAGGGGCATCTGGCCTGCGATGTTTTGATGTCTAACCATAGTGAGTGAGGGTCCCATCGGGCCCAGTCATTCATGTAAGATAGCATTGAGCTTCATTGATAGTTGCTGATATTTGGGAGTTCCACTCCTCCCAGTCTGTGGGAAGCTGCAGTTTAATCACTTTAATAAAGGGCCACTTGCGATACCAGATAAAGGAACTGAAACAGCTGTTCAATCTTCTAAATGTCTGCTTAGTAAAAAACCAGAGGACACATTCACACAAGATACAGTAGATGAGGGAGAATGTTCATTTTAACGAGGGCTATCCGGCCTGAAATATTAACTCTGATTTCCCTCCATAGGTGCTGTCAGACCTGCTGAACTTTTCCAGCAATTTCTGTTTTTGTACTGCTATTTAGGATTCATCCCAAAAGGTAATTCCTTTCTGGCCAATCACTGTTTTCCTGTGTCATTATTTAAATTTTTCTCCTTCCCCGTTCATTTGTGAGCAGCTGAAAGAGTCAAACTCACAGGGTCCTCCGCTGATCCTTCACCCCACAGGGTCTGACACTCACCCCTTCCCCACAGGTCCACCGCTGACCCATCACTGCACATGGTCTGACACTGACCCCCTCACTCCACAGAGTCCACCACTTACCCCTCACTCCACAGGGTCTTGCACGGACCCCTCACCCCACAGGGTCTGACACTGACCTCTCACTCCCCGGGTCCAACACTGACCCCTCACCCCACAGAGTCCAGCACTGATCCCTCACCCCCAGGGTCCAGCACTGACCCCTCACCCCACAGGGTCCGACACTGACCCCTCTCCCCACAGGGTCTGACACTGACCTCTCACCCCCCGGGTCCAATACTGACCCCTCACCCCACAGAGTCCAGCACTGACCCCTCACCCACAGGGTCCAGCACTGACCCCTCACCCCACAGGGTCCGACACTGACCCCTCTTCCCACAGGGTCCGACACTGACCCCTCTTCCCACAGGGCCTGACACTGACCCCTCACCCCACAGGGTTCAGCACTGACCCCTCACCCCACAGGGTCTGACACTGACCCCTTCCCCACATGGTCCGACACTGACCCCTCTCCTTATAGGGTCTGATTGACCCCTCTCCCCACAGGGCCCAGTACTGACCCCTTCCCCCCAGGGTACATGCAGATCCCGTCCTCCACAGTAAGCCGTGTAAGAACTAGTCCTCACCACAACAGAAAGAAGGAGCCGGGAGATTAGCTACAGCAGTCATAGGTTCTTAAAAATGCACAGCTCAGAAACGGATAGGGTAAAGGGGTTGCGTCTGGATGGGATCCTCTTCAGCAGGTTGATGTGGACTCAATGGGCCAAATGACCTGCTTCCACACTGTAGGGATATTGTGATTTTATGGTTGACCTTTGTTGACAATTTGGAGTGTATAAACAATAGAAATATCAACTGCTTAATTTAATCGATAATTAGTTTTAAGTAGTGAAAATGTTTTTGTTAAAAAGGAAGAAATATTTTTACGGCACATTCAGGAGTTTTCTCAATATGGTTCTGCTCCAATACATTTTTAGTTCTATATGAATTGAGTGGAACAAGTAGGTAATCTAAAAGCAGCAGATTATGTTTGAAACACTAAAGTGGAACATTGAAGTCAAAATTGATTATAAAAATAGGAGAGTGTAGCAAAATGAAACTGTCAATAGGGAAAATGGAAATAAAATTGGCAAATACAATATTGGATCAGATACAGAGATCAATGTGAAACGATGTCAGATAACTGTAAACCAACCAAGTTCAAGCGAAGGAGAGACGTAGTATTCCAAAAGAAACTCAAATCAAAATTAAAAAGAGGGTCAGTTAGCTTTGAGAATAACAAGAACCAAACCCAAATATCATCAGATATAAAAGTAATAGAG
This sequence comes from Hemiscyllium ocellatum, assembly GCF_020745735.1. Classification (NCBI taxonomy): domain Eukaryota; kingdom Metazoa; phylum Chordata; class Chondrichthyes; order Orectolobiformes; family Hemiscylliidae; genus Hemiscyllium; species Hemiscyllium ocellatum. The sequence continues at coordinate 16,652,226 of NC_083403.1, forward strand.
AAAGTACAAACAAGAACGCAGAAAATGAACTAGAATAAGAATGCAACATGGAAACAATGAAACCTAACTTTCTCGTAACAGCAACTTGCATTTATACAGAGTCATAGAGATGTACAACATGGAAACAGGTCCTTCAATCCAACTCATCTGTACCGACCAGATATCCCAACCTAATCGAGTTCCACCTGCCAGCACCTGGCCTATATCCCTCCAAACCCTTCCTATTCATATGCCTCTTAAATGTTGTAATTGTACCAGCCTCCACTACATCCTCTGGCAGCTCATTCCATACACACACACTACCCTCTGCATGAAAAGGTTGCGCCTTAGGCCTCTTTTATATCTTTCCCTCTCACCCAAAACCTATGCCCTCTAGTTCTGGACTCCCAGACCCCAGGGAAACGACATTGTCTATCTATCCTATCCATGCCCCTCATGATTTTATAAACCTCTATAAGGTTACCCTCAGCCTCTGACACTCCAGGGAAAACAGCCCCAGGCTATTCAACCTGTCCTATAGCTCAAACCCTCCAACCCTGGCAACATCCTTGTAAATCTATCCTAACCCTTCCAAGTTTCACAACATCCTTTTGGTCGGAAGAAGACCAGAATTGCACGCAATATTCCAACAGGGGCCTAACCAACATCCTATACAGTCACAATATGACCTTGAGCCAGTTCTGTATCCAAATGGCTAGTTCTCCCTGTATTCCATAAGATCTAACCTTGCTAGCCAATCTCCCATGGGGAACCTTGTTGAACGCCTTACCGAAGTCCATACATCTATCATTCTGCCCTTATCAATCCTCTTTATTACCTTTCAAAAAACTCAATCAAGTTCATGAGACATGATTTCCCATGCACAAAGCCATTTTGACTATCCCTCATCAGTCCTTGCCTTTCCAAATACATGTACATCCTGTCCCTCAGGATTCCCTCCAACAACTTGCCCACCACTGATGTCAGGCTCACTGGTCTATAGTTCCCTGGCTTGTCCTTACCACCCTTCTTAAATAGTGACACCATGTTAGCCAACCTCCAGTCCTCTGGCACATCACTTGTGACTATCGATGATACAGATATCTCAGTGAGGGGCTCAGCAATCACTTCCCTAGTTTCCCACAGAGTTTGAGGGTGCACCTGATCAGGTCCTGGAGATTTATCCACTTGTATGCGTTTCAAGACTTCCATCCCTTCTCCCTCTGTAATATGGACATTTTTCAAGATGCCACCATCTATTTCCCTACAGTCTGTATCTTCTGTATCCTTTTCCACAGTAAACATTGATGCAAAATACTTGTTCAGTATCTTCCCCATCTCCTGCGGCTACACACAAAGGCTGCCTTGCTGATCTTTGAGGGGCCCTATTCTTTCCCTAGTTACCCTTTTGTCCGTTATGTATTTGTAAAAAGCCCTTTAGATTCTCCTTAACCCTATTTGCCAAAGCTATCTCATGTCCACTTTTTTGCCCTCCTGATTTCCCTCTTAAGTATACTCCTACTGCCTTTATACTCTTCTAAGGAATTACTCAATCTATCCTGTCTATACCTGACATATGCTTCCTTCTTTTTCTTAACAAAACCCTCAATTTCTTTAGTCATCCAGCATTCCCTATACCTACCAGCCTTCCCTTTCACCCTGACAGGAATATGCTTTCTCTGGACTCTCGTTATCTCATTTTAGAAAACTTCCCATTTTCCAGCCGTCACTTTACTTGTGAACATTTGGTCCCAATCAGCTTTTGAAAGTTCTTGCACAATACTGTCAAAATTAGCCTCCTTCTAATTTAGAACTTCAACTTTTAGATCTGGCCTATCCTTTTCCATCACTATTTAAAAGCTAATAGAATCATGGTTGCTGGCCCCATGGAGAAAAAAAAACATCTGTAGCTTGAGGAGTCTGGGATTAGATAATACAGTGGGATTAGGCAATATAGCCTAAACTTTAGAGCCAGGCTTATAGAAATGAAGTATTTCTACTTACCAACGCTAACAGATAGAGTCATAGAGATGTCCAGCATAGATACATACCCTTCGGCCTAACTTGTCCATGGTGACCAGATATCCCAACCCAATCTAGTCCCACCTGTCAACACCCAACCCATATCCCTCTAAACCCTTCCTATTCACATACCCCTCCTGATGCCTTTTACATGTTGCAATTGTACTAGCCTCCACCACTTCCTCTGGCAGCTCATTCCATACACGCACTACCCTCTGCGTGAAAAAGTTGCCCCTTAGGTCCCTATTATATCTTCCCTTGCTCACCCTAAACCTATGACCTCTAGGTCTGGACTCCCCCCCCCCGCCCCCCCAGGAAACAGACTTTGTCTATTTATCCTAGCCATGCCCCTCATGATTTTATAAACCTCTATAAGGTCACCCCATCAGCCAGGGAAAACAGTTCCAGTCTACTTAACCTCTCCCTATAGTTCAAATCCTCCAACCCTGGCAACATCCTTGTAAATCTTATCTGAACCCTTTCAAGTTTGACATATTTGGAACAGCAGCTGGTTCAGGGTCAGTTGTTAACTTAAAATCTGAGATTGATTTTTCTTTACCAAAGATATTAAGGGGATATGGGCCAAGGGCGGGTATATTGAGTTGGATCAAGTATAACCTCATTGATGCATAAAGACTAAGGGGCAAAATGACCTATTCCTTTCATAATGTTCTTGTAATGCCTTTGATGTCAGTAAATATCTTGAATACTTCAGAGAGACCTCATCAGTGAAAAACCCATGCCAAGACAAAGAAGTGAGCATATGAGAATACAAAAGGTGGCTTTGAAATGAAGTCTGAAAAGATTAGATGAGATTACTTACAGTGTGGAAACAGGTCCTTCAGCCCAACAAGTCCACATCGATCCACCGAAGCGCAACCCATCCATACCCCTACATTTACCCATTATCTAACACTACGGGCAATCTAGCATGGCCAATTCACCTGACCTGCACATCTTTGGACTGTGGGAGGAAACTGGAGCACCCGGAGGAAACCCATGCAGACACGGGGAGAATGTGCAAACCCCACACAGTCAGTCGCCTGAGTCGGGAATTGAACCCAGGTCTCTGGCGCAGTGAGGCAGCAGTGCTAACCACTGTGCCACCGTGCCGCCCAAAAGACAGAGTGGTTTAGGAAGGGGGGCAAATTATTGCAAATGCTGGAATCTGCACTGAAAACAACAAATGCTGCAGATCACAGTGGGTCAGACAGCGTCCATGGAGAGACAGCATGCTAACTCGAAATGTTAGCATGCTCTCTCTCTCTCTCTCTCTCCATGCATGCTGTCGAGCCTAGATCACCTGAGAGAATGTTTCTTCTTGTACGAAAGAGCATAACTAGAGACCATCAATGTAAGATAGTCACCAAGAAATCCAGTAAAGAATTAAGAAAAAAACTTCACGCAAAGAGCAGTTGGAAAGTTGAAATCAGAGAGTGGTTGAAGTAAATAATATAGAGGTATTTATGGACAAAGTAGGCAACATAATGAAGTAGTAAGTTTCTGCTGAATCTAATGCATCTCCATGCAATTGCACCTCATTAATACCACAACGCGCTTTACATATACACCACTGCTAACTCTTCCCTCCTTTTCCAAGAAACTAAATGGCACAAGTTCCCAATGTTGCTCAGTCCGTGTATGTGGCAGTTGCAGTTCACCAACTGTTTGCCCTGGCCTTTGTCCCACCGTGTCTTTAGCACAATGTGCTCCACGGCCACTGTCCTCTTCAATTTTTCACCCATGCATATTGGTACCGGCAAACCACCAGCCCCATCAGTACAGCTGTTCTTGAACCAACTCTCACACCACTTCCACACTTTATTTGGAGCACAGGGCACCTATGAATTGCACTCCTCTGTTGTTTACTGGGTACACGGGGTCATAACAATGAAAGCTCCACAGTGTCTCTACTTTCTACACAGCCCATTTCCTACCCCCCCCATCCTCAACAGAGGGTTCATTGAGAGTATCCTGAGCTACTGCATCACTGCCTGGTTCAGGAATTGCACCATCTCAGATTGTAAGACTCTACAACAGATAGTGAGGACAGCTGAGAAGATCATTAGGTTCTCTCTTCCCTCCATTACAGACATTTACACCACGTGCTACATCTGAAAGGTTAAGAGCATTATGCAAGACCTCACTCAATTTCTTCTCCCTCCTACCATTTGGCAGAAGATACTGGAGTACTCAGTCTCTGACAGGCAGAGTGTGCAACAGTTTCTTCCCTCAAGCCATCAGGCTCCTTAACACAGTATGATCGGACTCTTCGGGTAAAAAATGAGGTCTGCAGATGCTGGAGATCACAGTTGAAAATGTGTTGCTGTTTAAAGCACAGCAGGTTAGGCAGCATCCAAGGAATAGGAAATTTGACGTTTCGGGCATAAGCCCTTCATCAGGAAAGGATCGGACTCTTTCCCATCTGAAATTCTTCGCATGATTTCGAATTGTTGCTATAAAAATGTCTATTATTTATCCTTCTTCTATTACTCTGTAACTTGCGTGTTTTGCACTTCTTATGCACATTAAGTTGTGTACGATTGTGTTGTTTGTGCTGTCTATGCAGCACCCTCAGCCCTGGGAGGTATGTTGTCTTGTTTATATGATATAGTTTGTAAATGGTAGAAATGACAAATAAAAAGCTACTCTACTCTACTCTACACCACACATCTCTTGCATCCTTTAGGGAAGGAAACCTGTTGATCTCACACTCCAGACCCTCAGCAAACTGTCTGACTTTTACTACCCCTATGAGATGGTTTAGCAAGCCACTCACTTGTCTGGAAGAACCCAATTTAATACAACTGTCTGCATGGAGTACAATATAGAAGCAGGCCATTTAGTCCATACTGACCCTCCAAAGAGGATGCCATGCAGACCCACCCCTGTAACCCTGTAATGTCCATGGCCAATCGACCCAACCTGTACATGTCTGGACACTATGGACAATTTCCCATGGCCAATCCACCTAACCTGCACACTTTTAAACTGTGGGAGAAAACCAGAGCTAAACCCATGCAGGCGTGGAGAGAATGTGCAAACTCCACACGGACAGCTACCTGAGGCTGGAATCAATCCCAGATCCCTGGTGGCGTGAGGCAGCAGTGCTAACCACTGAGCCACCATGAAGCCCCTTAAAGGCAAGTTGGGATTTCTGATAATGCTGACCTTGCCAGTGATAGTCACATCCCATGAATGAATAAAAACATATGACTGCAGACCTTTTACAGCCTGTGAAACATCCAATGCTTCTGTAGAATCCAAAAGATCCCTGTTTCTTGGATGTTGCATATTAGCCACTTTATATGAAAATCTTTGTACATAGAACAAAATATTGAACTATCCAGAGAACTTGCCTTTTGAGTTTTTTGTGCCATTTGACCCCAACCGGCATTTATCGAGGCATTCCTCATATTTTGGAGATACAGTGTTAGAGGAAGACTGACACATTCCCTGTTGCATTTGCAATGGCTTCTGTTCCTGTTCCTGCACCATTAATGCTGAAGATGTAAAGGATCTGTCATATTTCTCATCTACATGCCATCCTTCAACAAAATGATCCAAAGGCACAGCACTGGATTTCACATGAATATTGTGTTTCAGCACCACTCTCTCAATATTTCCAATGTAGCTAATTAATAAGTCTGCTCATCTGACATCCACAGGTATGAACAGAAATTTCCTTCAATTAAGTATTGGAATGAGTGAAGCCATCATTTTTTTTTGTCAGTCTCATAGCCAAACTCAATTTCCTAGCTACTGACTCCATCCTTATCTCTGCCAACAGGCTGAGATAAAACATGTTCATTGACAACTTTGGCGTTACATTTGATTCTGAGATGAGCTTCCAACTTCAAATTCATGGCATTATTAAAATTTCCACCTTTGTGATATTGTCTGACTTCACTGGTCTCAGCTTATCTGCTGCAGAAACCACCATTCAATCTGTCTAGGTTAAGTCCTGACTGGTCTCCCATATATTTCCCATAAATGCAAGCGTTTATTTATCTGCATTCTTGACTCAAAGGTCCAATGTCATCTCTAGTACAATCTATTCAGTGATTGTTGCAAAGATCCAAATTTTCCATTACTGTAGCAGTACTGCCCTTAATTCTGCAAGTTAAATAGATTACAGTAGTCCCCTCATACCCGCGGGAGGTATGTACCGCAGAAGCCTGAAACTGCAGATAGTCGCAAACCCATTCAGTTAAATGGGAAATTTATCCTCCCAGCAGCTCCCGGGTCCCTGGTTCTAGAGACTTCCCTGTAACATGTTCAGGCCGCAGCAAATCACAGAAACTAGAGCCGCAGATACAGCGCTTAGCCTGTATTGCTGTTTCTGCAAAATGACAGCGTAGGTGTGTCAACTTTAGTCTTCATTTTTATTCAGAGATGTTTGCAAAGTTCCCCTGACAGCTCAGGAAGTAAATAAACTGCCTTGAATGAAACTAAACCATATGAACAAGAAGCCTCCCCAGGAGTGATCTCAGGTCGTAGAGTCATACATCTTGAAAACAGACCCTTCGGTTCAAGGTCCTGCCTTAGCTGATCTAAGCAGGATTGAAATATTGTTTCTGTCAAGTGAATCTTTTAGGAAGGGTCCATGTGTGTGGATCAGTTAAGAATGCGATCAGACTAAGCTGTAATTCCAGACACTTGAATAAAATGCCAAAACGCATTTCCCAGTTGAATGCCTGAAGAATCATTGCTCAGAAGTGATTACTGACTGTGAAACAATGTTTCAGTATCAATCACAACTGTCAAGACAAGAAGGGAACAGAAATGTTTCCAAATTCTGGAAGTCCGTTACAGTAACAACCTCATAATAGAACACAGGATTCAGTAGTCACACTGAAGTGACTATCATAGTCCAGTCAAAACTATTGCCTGTGTATCAAGTTCTACAAAAGTTTATTTTGTGGCAATTAATTCCTTCCACTAATGGTTAAATTGTCTCTGTATTACTGATATGTTTTTAGTCTAACATTTAGATGTTGAGAAATGTGTCAGAGCTGATAGTTGTTCAGCTAAGGTAAGTGCAGATACGATTTGAAATCTAATTCAGGGTAGTCAGCGGTTTTCAATTCAACATCACCCAATTGGTTAGGTTTGTAAACATCATTGGAATATTACACAGTATTTTACATGGATGGATACATCTGAAGAACATGTCAGAGACTAGTATTTGTGTGAAAAAAAAACACTTGAATCATCCAGTTCTATTTTGATTTATTTACAAATCAGAAAACAAACAGAAACAACTTAAAACAAAGACTTATCTGACTAAGGAGATGCTGCTTATTTACCCTGTGATAAAACTTGAAATAATTTTTGTGGGCATCCATTCAAGATGCAACTTTTTTAACATACATATGTGGGACGTAGGTGTCACTGGCTGGGTCAGTATTTATTGCCAGTCCCTGGTTGCCCTTCAGAAGGTGGTAGTGAAGTGCCTTTTTGAACCGTTGCAGTGGACATCCTGTGGGTTGTCCCACAGTGCCATTAGGGAGGGAATTTCAGGATATAGACCAAGCAACAGTGAATGAATGGTGATATATATTTCCAAGTCATGATGATGAGTGGCATGGAGGGGAGATTGCAAGTGGTGGTGTTCTGATGTTTCTGCTGCCATTGTCCTTCTAGATAGAAGTGGTTGTAAATTTGGAAGGTGCTGTCTGAGGATCTTTGGTGAATTTCTGCAGTGTGTCTTGTAGTTAGTACATACTGCTGCTACTGAGCATCAGAGGAGGTAGTGGAAGTTTCTGGATGTGGTGCTAACCAAGTAGACTGCTTTGTCCTGGAAGATGCCAAGCTTCTTAAATGTTGTTGGAATTGCACAATCCAGACAAGTGGAGAATATTCCATCACACTCCTGACTTGTACCTTGTAGATGATGGATAGACTTTGGGGTGTCAGGGGGTGAATTATTAGCCGTGGTATTCCTAGCTTCTGGCTTGCTCTTGTAGACAATGTGTTTATGTGGCCAGTTGACTTACTGGTCAATGGTAACTTGATGTTGATAGTGGGGGATTCAGAGTTGGGTACAGCATTGAATGTCAAGGGGCAGTGGTTCGATTATCGCTTATCAGAGATGGTCTTCGCCTGGCATTTGTGTGGCATAAATGTTACTTGCTACTTGTAAGCCCAAGCCTGCATATTGTCCAGGTCTTGTTCCATTGGACATGAACTGCCTCATTTTCTGAGGAGTTATAAAAAGTGCAGGACATTGTGCAATCATTAGTAAACATCGCCTCATGGTCGCCCAGTCTTGAGTTGCTTGATCTGTTTGACAAGTGTCCCATTTAGCATGGTGATAGTGCCACACAACACAATGGAGGGTATTCTCAGCGTGAAGGTGGGACTTTGTCTCCACAAGGACTGTGCGGTGGTCACTCTTACCGATACTGGCATGGACAGATGCATCCTGCAGCAGGCAGATTGATAAGGATGGGGTCAAGTATGTTGTTCCCTCTTGTTGGTTCCCTCACCACCTGCCACAGACCCAGTCTCGCAACAATGTCCTTTACGACTCCACCTGCTCAATCACGAGTACTCTTGGTGACGGACTTTCAACTCCCCGCCCAGAGCACATTTTGCACCCTTGTCACCTTCAGTGCTCCCTCCAAGTGTCGTTCATCATGGAGGAGTACTGACCCATTAGCTAAGGGAGGATTGTATGTGGTAATCAGCAGGAGGTTTCCTTGCCCATGTTTTACCTGAAGCCATGAGAATTCATGAGGTCCAGTGTCAATGCTGAGGACTCTCAGGCAGTTCCTCCCGACTATGTACCACAGTGTCACCACCTCTGCTGGTTCTGTCCTGTTGGTGGGACAGAATATACCAGGGTTGGTGATAGTAATGTCTGGAACATGGTTTCTCAGCTATGATACCAGCTGTTGTCAGGCTTGACTAATCTGTGAGACAAATCACCCAATTTTGGCGCTAAATGTTAGTAAAGAGGACTTTGCAGGGTTGATGGGGCTGTTTCTGCCATTGTCATTTCTGGTGTCTATGTTAATGCAAAATGTTCATCGATTTTTTTTTGTTGATCTATCACAGCGATTAAAACTGAGCAACTTGCCAGGCCATTTCAGAGGGCAATTAAGAGTCCATCACATTGCTGTGGCTCTGGAGTGCCAATTAGACCAGATAAAGATGGCAGATTTTCTTCCCTTAGTGAGTCAGATGGGCTTCTTCTGACAATTGACCATGGTCATCAGTGGATTCTTAATTCCACTTTTTTTTATTGAATTGTCTGCTGTTGGTGAGATTCAAACCTGGGTTCCCAGAACATTAGCTGAGCTTCTGAACTAATAATCTAGTGATAATTGCAATAGGCCATCACCTCCCCATTTCATTCCTCTGTGAGATTCAACATTACTTTTCTGTTAAAAGAAAGCAAATGCTTCAAATCAAAAATATGAACGATGTGCAACAATGAACACGTTCCATATGAACCCTGGAAATGGTTGTGGAGAGCGATTTGATCCTTGTTTCAGACTGATGTCCTTTCATCAGAATTGTTCATTTGTCTCCAGCCTATCCTCTCGCTCTTATGTTTGAAATTAATTCCAAACTTTCTTTGTTACTTAATTGCTGAACAACTGAATATACAACACTTAACGAAGAAATATTCATTATCCGGCCTTCAGTGCCCATTAGGGACACCTGCTTGTGCTAACATCTGTTCCCAGCAGGATTGCACCAAAACCTGCCACCCTACCAACGCTCCATTAATTCAGATGCACCCGAGTGTTTCTCTGCCTGTGCTGAACTTCCATTGTTGATGTTTTTTCTCTATTTCATAATTATGACTGCTAAGAAATTGATGGTCTCACAATGGTACAAGATGGGACTGTCAAATTAAGAGCTTTCTGTAGTACTCCTTTGAAAGTCTGGCCAGACAGCGATCATTAATTAATGTCAAAATGTCTTTGAATTTTCTAACTGCACATACAAATCAGAGAGTTATTTATTTATTTTTGAAAGTTATGAAGTATTAGATTATCTAATAATAGATTACATTGCAATTGTATCAGTGACTAGTACTTGATAAGAAACATTATTCAGGACATCAGAAAACAATTTAACGGAAAGGCATTAAAAAGATAAGAAGGTTCAATTCTTGCCTCAGGCAACTGTTTGTGTGGAGTTTGCACATTCTCCCTGTGTCTGTGTGGGTTTCCTCCCACAGTCCAAAATCAATTTGCAGGTTAGGTGAATTGGTCATGCTAAATTGCCCCTAGTGTTAGGTGAAGGGGTAAATGTCGGGGAATGCTCTTTGGAGGGTCAGTGTGGACGGTTGAGCCGAAGGGCCTGTTTCCACACTGTAAGTAATCTATTCTAAAATCCTTACACATGCACACACACCCTCCAAGTTTTGGAAAAGAAATGTTAACATCAGTAGGATGTTAATGTAAAGGTACCTTGGTCAACTAATTAATGATAGATTGTTGAAATATTGATCCACAACCAAACCTAGTTCGCATACAAACTGTTGGCACTGTGTTGTTTTACCTCCTGGATCACTTTGGACACTCTTTCGGAACCCTTCACTAATGATGATAAAGCCTTCAACTCACACATCTTGATAAGAAGATTTATTTTACACCTACTAACTGGGTCTTGTTACCTCTGTCCAAGAGTATTGCAGACTCAGTGATTCCATGGCCAGTCAATGATATCCTGAATCAACTTTTCAGATGATATACCTTCACAACAATACCAAGGTGGACTACGTGGCTAAAATCACAGCTGCCATTGGGACTTCTCATCAAATAAAAAGAGTTAAAAAAAATGGATATATCAACAGCCATTGCGACTGCGCATCAATTTAAGGATGATTTCTACTCAGGGTCATAACTTTCTGCCCTGGGTCTTTACAGGACTAGGTCAGATTGGGATATCTAGTTGGTATGGACAAGTTGGACCAAAGGGTTCGTTTCCATGCTGTATGACTCTCTGACTCCATATGTCTGACCAGGCTGATTCCTGGCCACATACTTTTGGGCACATGACACAAGATGACCAATGAGATTGTGGGGCCTCGAGTGTCAGATGTTTTTCCAACTTTGCTTCCATCCGCCTCATCAGTAAGACATTTGAACACAAAACATGATGCACCTTGATGGACCCGTTGCCACAATTTTGAATGGTTGGAAGAAATCCACCCCACCCCCCAACATCACTGTAATTAATATTAATGCTGCTGTGTTTTAAGGGGAAACTTCAGAGTATCTTTGAAGCACTTTCTTTGTTCATCCTGGAATTCTGATGCTGATCATTTGAGTGTTGAGAAAACAGGAACTGACAAAGGAGAGTCTTTTCCATCAGCTGGATGCAGTGGCCAGTTAATTGAAGTTGATTTTCCCAGAATGCTTATGAAGCTGGCTTCAAGAAGGACACTGGTGTTTTCTTGATGGTGATCCCAAATAATCCAGAAGTGGAGCACAGATAAGGGAATTTTTTGAGCACCCTTAAAGCACTGATACAAGGTCCAGATCTCACTGTAGTCTGTTGATAACTACTGCTGTGTACTTTGGGGTTTCATGACTTATGGAGGTACCTGTTTTCAAATACTTATTTCTGTAGGTTATAAAAGGTAAGATGGCACAATTGATCTGACCTGGGTCTTCTCATCAGTGATGGTGTTTTGAGAGATGTAACTTCCCAGCTACAGAAGACGCCCAACATACCTCAGAATCCCTCCTTCAACATTTGTGGGCAGTGCAACATTTGATGACCAGGTTTGGATTAATAGATAAGCTTTGTTTTGGAGACACTCAAGTGTAGGCCAGGTTTCTTGTGTGCAGAATTGAAGAGATCAAGAGTGGTTTATAAACCTGATGCAGAGTGGGCAGTCAGCCAGACATTGTATTTCTTGTATGTCTTTGGTGCCTGTTTAGTTTTGGCATAGAGGTGACTGAGGTTAAAGAGTTTTCTATCTGGTTGGTTTAACATTGGCAGTTAATCTTTGATAGTATGGAAGCTAGCACACACATCCAGGTCCAGATCTTGCAGGCAGGAGTCACTCCAAATACTTTCTGTTGTACAATCGTGAACTGTCTTCAGTTACTTTATCAGTGACCTTGCCCCCATATTAAGGTCGGAAGTCGGAGATTCACTGATGATTGCACAATTTTCAGCACCATTTGCAACTGATCAGATACAGAAGCAGTCCATAATCATAAGCAGCAAGACCTGGACAACATTCAAAAGTAGGCTGATAAATAACAAGTAACATTTGCAACTGCCAGACCATCTCTAACAAATGCCAGACCGCTTCTAACAAGAGAAAATCGAGCCATTGCCTATTGATGTTCAATAGCATTGCTTGTGATGTGCTGAATTCCTTGGCTATTAACAACCTGGCAGTTACTGTGGACCTGAGATTGAACTGGACTCACCATATAAATATAGTGGCCCAAGAGCAGGTCAGAGGTTAGGAGTTCTGCTGTAAATTACTCACCTCTGACTCTGACATGCACAAGGTGCAAATCAGGAGTTGATGAGATGTCCTCCATTTGCAGAGATGAATGTATGAATCAGGAGCAGGAATAGGCCATTCAGCCCCTCAAACCTGCTTTGCCATTCAGTGAGATCACAGAGTCATAGTGCACAGAAACAGACCTTTCGGTCCAACCAGTCCATGCTGATCATAATCCCAAACTAAACTAGTCCCACTTCCCGGTTCCTGGCCCATATCCCTCCAAACCTTTCCTAACCATGTACTTATCCAAACATCTTTATCACCTTACTTTAACCTCAAATCTGTATCACCTACCTATGATAACCTTTTACAAGATTCAACCTGCTCAAAAGTAACCAAGGATTGTGTTTCCATTATCTTAACGGGTGCTCCAATAACTCTCAAGAATCTTGACATCATCCAGGACAAAGCAGTCTGATCAACAGGCACCCAACCCACCACCTAAAACTTTCATTGTGCAAATGCATGGCAGATAGAGTCATAGAGATGTACAGCACAGAAACAGATCTAACACATCCATGCTGACCAGATATCCTAGATAACTCTAATCCCACTTGCCAGCATTTGGCCCATATCCCTTTAAATCCTTCCTATTCATATATCCATCCAGATGCCTTTTAAATATTGTAATTGTAATTTTTGTATAAATGTGAGGATATCCACTTTGGTAGCAAAATTGTGGAAGTAAGTTATGATCTGGATGGTGACACATGGGTAAAATCGGAGGAACAATGAGACTTGGATGTCCTTGTATGCCAGTTGCTGAAAGTAAGCATGTAGCTGAAGCTTGTAGTGAAGAAGGTAAATGGTATGTCAGCCTTTAAGCAAAAGCATTCAAATACAGGAGCAGGGGTGTCTTGCCCCAATTGTACAGGCCTTGGTGAGATCGCATCTAGAATACTGATGCAGTTGAGGAAGGATGTTCTGGCTATGGAGGAAATGCAAGAAAAATTTACTCGACTGATATCTGGGCTGGAAAGACTGCTGTATGAAGCAAGAATGGACCAATTAATACTATTAATTAGTTCTGAAGGAGGGTCAATGTACTTGAAACACTAACTTTGTTTTCTCGCCATTGCTGCCAGATGTGTGGAGTCTCACTAGCACATTCTATTTTTTTTCAATTAAGACTATATTCATTGGAGTTCAGCAGAATGAGGGTGAATGTATAGAATTTGAACAGAACTAGACAGGATCAATATAGGAAGGCTGATCACAATGAGTAATAAATCCAGAACTAGGGGTAAAGTCTAAGAAGGTGGGTAGGTCATTTTGGACTGCTGAGATGAGGAGAGATTTCTTTACCCAGAGAGTAGTGAGCCTGTGGAATTCTCTGGCACAGAGATAACAGTTGAGGCCAAAACATTGAATCTTTTCAAGAAAGAGTGAGATATTGTTCTTGGGTATAAGGGGATCAAGAGTATAGGGAGAAGAGGAACAGGGTACTGAATTTGATTATCACTTATGAATATATTGAATGGTGGAGCAGGGTTCAAAAGGCTGAAGGGCCCACTCCTGTTCCTGTGTTTAGTGCTTCTAGATTCCCTCCACCAGCACACACTGGCAGCAGCATGAACCATTTACAATGCACTGTAGCAACTCAGCAAGTTTCTTTTGCCTGCACCTTCCAAAGCCATAACTTCCACAATATGGAAGAACAAGGGTAGCAGATGCTTGGGAACATCACCAACTACAATTTCCCCTCCAAGCCACTCACCATCCTGACATGGAAATATATCACTGTTCCTTTAAAGCTGCCTGACCAAAATCCTGAAACACTTTCCTAACAGGACATTGTGAGCACTACAGTATTCCAAAGACGTGACCACCACTATCTACTCCACTAATCAGGGAGAGGGCAAGAAATGCTGTTTAACCAGTGGTAGCCATGTCCCATGAATAACTTTTAAAAGTTGCAGGTAAGTTTTTTGCATGTCCATCATTTGAACACAATCCACAGAGATACACAAGCATGAGAAAAATGCAGAGACTTTTGAAGGTTGTAGGGCTGAGAGAAACTACCAAATACAGAGGGTGATGATTATAGAATAAGAGAGATATAGAATCCCTACAGTGTGGAAACAGGCCCTCCACCCCAACAAGTACACACCAATCCTCTGAAGAGTAAGCCACGCAGATCCATTCCCCTACTGCTCTCACTTACCCTAGACTAACATACCTAACCTACATATCCCAAACACTATAGGCCAATTCACCTGACCTGCACATCTTTGGACCAGAGCACCTGGAGGAAACCCACACAGACACAGGGAAACTGTGCAAACTCCACACAGACAGTCACCTGAGGCAGGAATCAAACCTAGATCCCTGGCACTGTGCAGCAACAGTGTAAACCGCTCATGCCACCCTAGTGATTTGAATGACTCAAAACGAAACAGCAAACAGAGAGCGCTGAAAAGAGCAAAATATAAGGAAATGCTTAGATAAGAGAATTAGGACCAAACAGGAAAAAACATTGCAGGCAGGGGTTCTCACTTCACCAGCAGAGAGAATAGAAATGCAGAATGTTTATTTTTAAAATTGATAGACTAGACTACAGGGTACCATTGCAAAAAGTTACAGAAAGCTAACATGAAGATCTGATATATAGTTGGGGGGCAAACTGCAATATTAGCCTTTATGCAAGGGTGTTGGAATGTAAGGTGATAGAATTTTTGGCACAGTCAAATTGGGATTTAGTGAGACAGCAGCTGGAATACTATGTACAGTTTTGTTGACATACATAAGGAAGAGTTGACTTATCTTAGAATGGTGACAGTAAAAAGATTCACTGCATTGAATCCTGGGGGGCAAGGATTTTCCTCTGAGGAGATATTGAATAGTATGCACCTACATTCACTTGAGTTTGGAAAAGTAAAAGAAAAATGATTTCATTGTATAAAGTTATCAGAGGCTTTGACAAGACAGGGTGGAACTGGAAATCAGGGTCATTTGCTTAGGACAACAGTCAGCTGTTCTGGATTGAGCTGGGGAGAAACATCTTCACTCAGAGAGCTATGAGTATTGGACAAATTCTACCTCAGAGGGTTTTGAATGCTCACCTTTTGAGTATTTTATAGCTGAATTCAATAATTTTCAGACAGCGATGAAATCAAGGGAAATGGAAGGGAACTGGGAGGAGGACCTGAGGTAGAGAATCTGCTGTGATACTGAATGATGGACTGCTTAGCTGGGCTGAATTGCTTATTCCTGCTCCTATTTCTTATTATGTCAGTCCTATTGGCTTGTTAAAGCATTCCTCTATTCTGCCTCAAGTTATCATCCCATCATTCCCTCCTACCTTAAGGGTAATGAGTCACGCTGTGGGCACAGGAGAAGGAGCTTGGACATGCTTCTGACAGTTGTCCATAGTATCCGTTCTCCACCTGTACAACTAGAGAAATAATGTCAATGTACTATTTCATCGGATAGGAAGTGTGTGGCGGTGGGTGGGAGGAGACAATGGTCGGGTTGCTGAGTATGGCCAGTCCTGGGACCATTATTATCTCCAGTGGATTGTGTGGTGGTTGGTTGGAGGGACAGGGTGTATTGGGGAGGAAGGATGGTACTATTGATATAGGTTGAGCAATTTATTGCAGATGCTGGAATCTATACTGAAAACAACAAATGCTGGAGATCACAGCCGGCCAGACAGCATCCATGGAGAGAAAGTAAGCTAAAGTTTCGAGTCGAGATGACACAACTCCAATGAAGAACCAGCTAGACCTGAAATTCTATATTGCTCTCTCTCCATGCATGATCTCCAGGATTTGTTGTTTTTGGTACCATGGTGCTGAATGTGGAGTCAGAGACTTGAGATGGGTAAGGAGTGTGAAGTACAGCTACAGAGTGGATAGACAGATACCTTCCTCTAGTATAAAGTCAGAAGTCACATGACACCAGGTTATAGTCCAACATGTTTATTTGAAATCATAAGCTTTCGGAGTGTAGCCCCTTCAAGTGAGAGAAGTACATAGGCAGAGAATTTATAGACAGAGAGATCATGGGCGAAAATGTGTTGCTGGTTAAAGCACAGCAGGTTAGGCAGCATCTCAGGAATAGGGAATTCGACGTTTCGAGCAGAGATGCTGCCTAACCTGCTGTGCTTTAACCAGCAACACATTTTCAGCTGTGATCTCCAGCATCTGCAGGCCTCATTTTTTACTCAGAGAGATCATGGGCAAAAAGATCAAAAGATCATACAAATTGTGTGAGTGGAGTGTCGAATAATAGGTCTCTGCAAGTAATCAAAAGTGTCAGATGGCGTGAGTAAAGTGTCAACAGCTTAAAAACAAGTGAAAGGATGATCTATAATCCGATTAATGAGGCAGAGAGATAATTATAAAAAAAAGTGAGGTGGTGCTGAAGATAAACCAAATTACTGAAATAACATGATAGGTATTAGAGTCACATGCCACGGGTCTAACCAAAGTAATAAGTAATCCAAAGTTGTACAAACTGATTAAGGTAGCAAGATCATACAATTTATAAAGCTGATGGCATCAAAGCAGGACAGTGAGGAAGATTTTACAGATGCAGAAATGTGGTGTGATTGCAGATGGAGTGACATGAGCCCAAGATCACGGTTGAGGCTGCCTTCATGGGTGTAGAACTCGGCTATCAGTTCCTGTTGGTGCTTATCCTAAGATGGGAGGCTGAATGTCCTTGACCTCCTGTGGCCCAAAAGAGGGAATGGGCGTGGAGAAGCTTGCCGCGCCCCCTGATTGTGATGGGCAGGCAGAACAGCCAATAGGATCAAGGAGAGAGGAAAGGACGTGTCCAATTGGTGCTGGGCGATGGAGAGGCTACGCCCAGAAGTTGTAACCATTTAAGAATGAGTCCAAGGTAAACGTTGCCAGATACTGGCTGTAGTGTTACAATTTAATCAGAGGGAAGGAAGATAAGAGAGGGAACGGATTTATCTTACAGCGTGTGCTCGGAACTGGTACGAACACACAAAAGAAGGGAAGTTTGCCACGCAAAGCATTTATTAATTTTATTTTTTTCCAGCTTTGTTGTTAGGAAGGGTCGATAGCCGGATGGTCTTTGATCTGCAGACGGGACGGTAGTGAGAGATGACAGGAAGGGACCCGAACTCCGACCCTGTGGAGTCAGAGCAGCAGGAGTCGGTGGAGGGAGAGGGGGAACTGCGGGATAGCAGCAGCAATGTGAGCCCACTCAGCCGCCAGAAGGAGTCTCTCAACGGGGAGGCGAGTGTGGCTGACGAGGAGTGCAAGCTGCAGGCGGGCTCAGGGGATGGCGACCATTGCCCTGAGCAAGCCCCTGAACACCCAGGCAGTGCTCTCCCCCCACCCCCTGGGCCCTTCGTGCCCCCTGAGGGGGGCTGGGGCTGGGTGGTGATGTTCGCCTCCATGTGGTGTAACGGCTCGGTGTTTGGCATCCAGAACGCTTTCGGGCTCCTCTTCCTGTCCCTGCTGGAAAACTTCGGCGACCCGAACGACAAGCATCTGCGCTTTAAGACCGGTAAGCCCCAGGCTCTGAGCAGATGGCACTTTGGAGACTGAACTAAGCTAGGCCCCAGATCCCAAGCTGCAAGCTCTGCCACCTCCACCTTCACTTACCATTTAATAAAACAGCGGAAATGTTTCAATGTAAGGAAAATGTGCAATAATGCATTTATTTTTCTGTTTCCGTCCTTCCGTGTCCATTTGCCCCAACAGTTCCATTTTTAAATCCCATCTTTTGGACAAGTTCCCAGATGAGGGGGAGACGAGCAGTAAAACTTGTGTGTGACACGTACTGGTCCGACTTGTTTTGTGTCACTCTGAGTAATGATCCGGTACGTTCCTCTCCAAGTACAGGTATTGCTGATAGTTATATTCAAAAGTTTTTATTTTCTGTTCTGTTGTTAAACCAATGTCCCAGTTGCTTTGTCAGGCCAAAGATCACCAGGTACAGTGTTAACGACCAAAGCAGTTAAAACTGGCGTCCAAGCCACTATTATGCTGTAGTCAAAATCACAAAAACTGATTTACTGATCATCACATTGCTGTTTGTGGGAGCTTGCTGTGTCCAAATTGGGGTGCCTGTTTCCTGCACTACCACAGGGCTACACTTTGAAAATCCTTCATTGGTTATTAGGTGCTTTTTGACACTTGTGTTCTTGAATGTGTGCAGGAGCATCGAGTCCTTGTACGCAAGTCATTTTCATGCAGAACAGAAAGAATTGTAAATAAAGCATACAGTATTCTAGGTTTTGTAAACTGTGCCATAGAGTTTGTGTTATGATGAACTTATGTGAGACCTCAATTGGAGTATTGTGTACAGTTCTGGTGCAGCATTATAGGACAAATGTGAACACGTTGGAGAGTGCAGAAGAGATAACAAATCTTACTAAACAAGTATTTTGTATCAGTCTTCTTCTGGAGAAGGACATGGAAGATAGAGAACTTGGGGAGATAAATAGCGATATCTTGAAAAATGTTCAAAATACAGAGGAGGAGTTGCTGGATGTCTTAAAATGCATTAACGATAGCTAAATCCCCAGGACCTGATCAGGTGTACCTGAGAACTTTGTGGGAAGCTAGGAAAATGATTGCTGGGCCCCTTGCTAAGACATTTGCACTATCAATAGTCACAGGTGAGGTGCTGGAAGACTGGAGGTTGGCAAATGTGGTGCCACTGTTTAAGAAGGGTGGTAAGGACAAACCAGGGAAACTATAGACTGGTGTGCCTGTCATTGGTGGTAGGCAAGTTGTTGGAAGGAATCCTTTAGGGACAAGATTTATGTGTTTGGAAAGACAAGGACTGATTACAGATAGTCAACATGGCTTTGTGTGTGGGAAATCACATCTCACAAACTTGATTGAGTTTTTTTGAAGAAGTAATGAAGAGGACATGGTGGACGCAATCTATGTGGACCAGTAAGGCTTTCTACAAGGTGCCTCATGGTAGACTGGCTAGCAAGGTTAGATCACATGGAATACGTAGGGAACTAGCTATTTGAATGCACAACTGGCTCGAAATTTGATTGCTTTTCAAACTCTAGGCTAGTGACTGGTGGTATACCACAAAGATCGGTGCTGGATCCACTGCTTTTTGTCATTTTGTACAAATTAGTTGGATGTGAACATCGGAGGTATAGTTAATAAGTTTGCAGATGACACCAAAATTGGTGGTGTAGTGGACAGCGAAGAAGATTACCTCAGTACAACAGGATCTTGATCAGATGGGCTAATCGACCAAGGAGTGGCAGGTGGACCTTAGTTTAGATAAATATGAAGTACTGCATTTTGGCAAGGCAAATCAGGCAAAACTTGTACATTTAATAGTAAGGTCCTGGGGAGTGTTGCTGAACAAAGAGATCTTGGAGTGCAGGTTCATAACTCTTTGAAAGTGGAGTTGCAGGTAGATAGGATGGTGAAGGTGGCATTTGGTATGCTTTCCGTTGTAGCTCAGTGCATTGATTGTAGAAGTTGCGAGCACATGTTGCAGCTGTACAGGACATTGGTTAGGCCACTTTTGGAATACTGTGTGCAATTTGGTCTCCCTGCTATAGGAAAGATGTTGTGAACCCTTTCAGGTTTCAGAAAATATTTACAAGGATGTTGCCAGGGTTAAGGTTTTGAGCTATAGGGAGAGACTAAGTAGGCTGGGGCTATTTTTCCTAGAGCATCAGAGGCTGAGGGATGACCTTCTAGGAGTTCACAAAATCATGTGTGACATAGATAGACAAGGTCTTCTCCCTAGGGTAGGTGCGTCCAAAACTAGAAGGCATAGATTTAAGATGAGAAGGAAAAGATTTAGAAGGGTGTGCCAACTTTTTCACACAAAGGGTGATATGTATGTGTGGAATGAACTGCCAGAGGAAGTGGTGGAGGCTAGTGCAATTGCAATATTTAAAAGGCATCTGGATAGACATATGAATAGGAAGGGTTTACAGCAACATGTTGGCAAATAGGATTAGATTCATTTGGAATATCTAATCAGCATTGGCGAGTTGGATCGAAGGGTTGGCTTCCATGCTGTACAGCTCTAGGACTCTGTTTACAAGAACAGTTCAATGTTGAGACGTTTCAATTATGAGGAAAGATTAAGGAAGTCCGAACTGTTTGGTTTTTTTTCTGGGAAAGGAGATTTGATCGAATTTTTCAAAATCATGAGGGTTTGCACAGTGTGACTGGAGAGAAACTTTTCCTACTCTTCAACAGTAACAGGCAGAGGGCATAATTTTCGTGTCTTCAAAAGAAAGAAATGCAAGTGAGGAGAAACTTATTCACATTGCAAGGTGTTAGGGTTTAGAATGTATCACCTGGAAACTTGGAAGAAGCAGCTTCAATTGAGGTGTCAAAGAACCAATGTTTATTTCTTTAAATAATCATGCAAAGTGCAGGGTTATGTGGAACAGGCATAAGATTGTCACTAAGTTAAAATGCGCATAGACCACATTCAAACATGATCGTCAAAATGGCCTCACCCTGCATTAACAATTCTGTAGACCTACATTTTGAATCTCTTTTATTATTTTAACTATCCAGATTAAATCTCCTGTTAAACCTCTAAACTTGAGGGAATACTAACCATGATTTTGCAGTGCTTAACATGTTGGCATTATAGTGCTGTTTCTACTACTTTTGCACACATTCATATTGGAAGAATAATGTTTGCTTAAAATGCCTAGCAATGGCCTTTGTATATGGACATTCACCAATTAAAAATTCTACTTGAAGTCATTTTAACATAGTATCCTTGCACCAGTGTCCATTAACTCCACTTCAGCTGGAATACAGTCTGGAACTTGCATAGACTGTGTATGGTTTTGTTACTTTTTCAAATGTATTCATGTGATATGGGCATCACTGACTGAGCCAGCATTTATTGCAAACCTCCAACATCTCCACTGCTGACCATTTCATGTTTGAGAGAAAGTCATTGATGAAGCAGTTAAAATAGTTGGGCCTAGGACACTACCTTGAGGATCCTATGTGGGTATGTCGTGGAGCTGAGATAATTGACCTCCAACAACCAAGCCATTTTTCTTTGTATCACACTTGATTCCAAGCAGCAGAGAATTTTCCTGCTGATTCTTATTGACTGCATTTCTGCTCAGGCTCATTAATGTCACATTTGATCAAATGTGACCTTGGTGCCAAGGGCAGTCACTCTCACCTCACCTCGCCCACCTAGCTGGGCAAACTCTGAGCAGTGTTGATGTCAATGTTGATTCTTTATATAGAAAATTCTCTTAAGCTTGCAATATAGCTTGCCCACAATTGTTTGGAAGTGGTAATGGTGATGTTTGATGCCGACACAGCTCAAACCTGTAACTGCATTTGCATTTTTAAATCACATACTTGTCTTCACTTCTGTCAGATTCTTCTGTGCCAGCTCTTTAAAACATCTAACCAATTATCCACAGTACTCAGCTCCTCCCCAAACACAATTGCACATTTTGCAAAGTTATCCAACTCCCTTTTTAAAAAAAAATAAAGCTGTTTGCACCACCACTTCAGGGAATGTATTTAAAAATAGTCTCCTCGCTGCTGCTACTTCCAATTTATGTTCTCTATCATCTCTGCTATCAGTAGAACCAGTTTCTCTTTATTTATGTTATCAAAGCACTTTGTAATCTTGAACACTTCTTATTTGATCTTAACAGTGTCAATATTTTTTGTGTACATGATCTTTTTAAGAAGCTTTCCCAAAAATTTGGATAAGGCTCCAGCTTGCAACTGAACATCATAATTTAGCTCTGTAAACTAAGCCATGTTTGCAAATAACAGTTATAGTCTGGCAAGGCTGACCATAAGATTTGTTCTGGTGTTTTAAAAATGATCTGCACTTTGATCTAACTAGTCCTGTGAATCTATAATTGGACATACACAAGACAGTATCTTTAGAAATAAAAATGCAATCCTTGCACTTTTGATTTGTAACTTCTAGCCATTGGTGCTGTCCTCTGGGTACTTTGACTCATTAGGTTGCCAGTTTGTAAAGAAAGTCACTCCTGTGGGCTCTGTAGTGCACTTTAAGAATGCAGGTAACTTTAGCAGGAGGTTGCCAGACTGAAATAAACCTCAGAGTCAGGTCACGCACACACTTTCATCTTCTGCTGTGGTCTGATTTTCAACAAAAGCACAGGGGTGCAGAAAAGTTGGATTCTGTCTTTTCTGAACTAAGATGAAATGGGTGGAGTTCCCAAATCGTTTGTCGTGAGGTTTTCACTTTTCAGGCAAAGTTAAGGCCAGATCTGTCTCCTTTCCCTCTGCAGCATTTGTGGTATGGATCAAGATATAAACAATGGCTTTTCAGGTATTGAGGTGTCATCACATACACAACCCTGCTGCATCACCTGTAATGTAAACTGATTGCCACAAATATACTTGTCTTGCTCAGCTGGTGTTTTGGCTTTTGTTTAACAGGGGGATCGAGTTTAAGAGCTGCAAGGTTTTGCTACAGCTCTACAAGTCAGTCGTGAGATCATACTTGAAATATTGTGTCCAGTTCTGGTTGCCCTACTATAAGAAAGATACAAAGGCTTTGGAGAGGGTGCAAAGAAGATTTACCAGGATGCTGCCTGGACTGTAGGGCTTGCCTTATGAAGAAAGGTTGAATAAGCTCGGACTTTCCTCTCTGGGTAGAAGGAGGAAGAGAGGAGACCTGATCGAGGTATACAAGATAATGAGAGGATTCGATAGAGTCAATAGCTAGAGAATTTTCCCCAGGGCAGGACTGACTGGTATGAGAGGTCATAGTTTTAAGATAATTGGAGAAAGGTATAAAGGAGACATCAGAGGTAGGTTCTTTATGCAGAGAGTTGTGAATGCATCGAATGTGTTGCCAGCTGTGGTGGTGGAAGCAGAGTCATTAGGGACATTTAAGCGACTGCTGGACATGCACGTGGATAGCGGTGAGTCGAGGGGTGTGTAGGTTAAGTTATTACATTTTACACCTCGGCACAACCTCGTGGGCCAAAGGGCCTGTTCTGTGCTGTACACTTCTATGTTATACAAGAAAATAATTTTCTTTGAGGTGGTGGTGGTTCACTCATATTTTGTTTTTGTTATTAGGCCAAAATGTTGTGGTCTGCTGTTATGGACTAGGCCAGACCACTCAAAACATTCTTAAGCAGGCAGCCCAGACCATAACTTTGCAATTTGTACAGAGAAAATTACCTAGATTAAGGTAGAGGTTTCAAAGACAAAACATTTATTCACAAAATTACACAATAAAACACAGAATAAAGAACTCCTACAAAACCCAGTCTATCCAAATTAGACCTAGAATGCTGTTCTGAATATACACAACAGTCCCAATAAGTAAACTTCCTTTAAAACACAGTACAAAAAAGAATCAGATGCTTACAGATTTAAATTAGAAGGGCAGAAAAGAGTTTCCACACAGTTCACTATTGAACACCCAACCAGTTCTGGACTGAACTAAACTGCCCAGCTGGAGAGCTGACCATTCCTTTCATTTACAGGTCACTTCTAACACATGACCACTTTGGCCTGAAGTCTCATCTGTTGATATGTAAACAAAAGGCCTCTCAAAATCCTTTTCATCTCTGTACCAAACCAATCTGATTGGAGCCCGGCCTGGTTTATTTTCCTTCTGAAAAAAAATCAAGGACAGAGTATCCTTGAGCCAAGAAACAGCTTTTAGAAAAAAAAGGACTACCTTTGTGACAGTACCAAATTATTAGCTGGAATTGACATTGTGGATAATTTTACTTTTCTCTTTAGCTTTATTCCAAGTGTGGTCTAACTAATGCCTGGTATAGTTCTGGCCAAACGTCCTTATATTTATGCTCCATTCCATTTGAAATAAAAGCCAACATACCATTTATCTTCACTATTACACACCGAACTCGAATGCTAGCTTTAGGACTCCAAATGCATCTGTGCTGCAGTTTTCTACAGTGTTTTTCCCAAACTAAATAATAATCAAGCCCTCTTTGTTTGCTAAAGTGCATAACCTGACGTTTTCTCACATTTATGTTTTATCCGTTAAGTTTTTGCCTGTCGATGTTTCCTCCTGTAGATGCCCTGTCTCATCCTTACTCTTTGCTTTCTCACTTATTTTTGTCATCTACAACTTTGGTAATAGTACATTCACTTCTGTGTTCCACCTCATTAATTTAAATTATAAATGCTTGTGTCCCCAGCACTAATCCCTGTGGCACTTCACTGTTTACACATTGCCATTCTAAAAATACTTCCTTTATTTACAGCAACACATTTTCAGCTGTGATCTCCAGCATCTGCAGACCTCACTTTTTACTCTTTCTGTATTAGTTAGGTAAACCTCTATCCATGCTTATGTATAACCCCCCCCCAATATTGAGGGCTCTGATCCTGTTGAGTAGCCTTGCGTGCAGTACCTTATTGAAATATCTTGCATCTACTAATTCCTATAATACACACACGCTTCACAAAGGCATGTCAAATATGGGAAATACCAGATACTAGTGGGCGACACGGTGGCACAGTGGTTAGCACTGCTGCCTCACATCGCCAGGGACCCGGGTTCAATTCCCGACTCAGGTGACTGACTGCGTGGGTTTCTTCCCACAGTCCAAAGATGAACAGGTCAGGTGAATTGGCCATGCTGAATTGCCCATCGTGTTGGGTAAAGGGGTAAATGTAGGGGAATGGGTGGGTTGCGCTTCGGCAGGTCGGTGTGGATTTGTTGGGCCAAAGGGCCTGTTTCCACACTGTAAGTAATCTAATCTAATCTAATATCTATTGTACACTTTTGTATGAATTCTAAATGATCAGGTCACACCATTATAATGATCAGGAGTATAACCCAATGGAAACTAAGAAAATCACAGATGCTGTAAATCAGAAACCAAAACATAAATTGCTGGAAAAGCTCGACGGAAAGACTTCTGATGAAGGATCTCATGATCCGAAACATTGTGTTGTAACCAAGTGGTCCTGATGTTCTGTGTGTGGCATTATGTTGAAGTGGAGTTTCTCCAGTTTTGTGTTACAGCATGATACTCTGCAATCAGCAATGCAAAATTCAGTTATATTTCTGCTATGTTATTTATTATTCATAAGTATGTATGTGTCTGTGTTTATTTGCCAGCATCCGAGG
Organism: Hemiscyllium ocellatum; assembly: GCF_020745735.1. Taxonomy (NCBI): domain Eukaryota; kingdom Metazoa; phylum Chordata; class Chondrichthyes; order Orectolobiformes; family Hemiscylliidae; genus Hemiscyllium; species Hemiscyllium ocellatum. The sequence goes on from NC_083403.1 coordinate 16,677,784, forward strand.
GACTCCAGCCATTTAGCTATAGTATTACATTAGAGTTCAATCCTAAAATGAAATGATGATCTGAATGTATTCTAAGTTGATGGTAGAGGAATCTAATATCTGGTAGTTTCTATAATTCTCTAGGCTGGTGCCATTACAAAACATTTTATATATTCTTGAGGTTATGATGGGAGATATATTTTATACGCAGTGTATAATGTCTTGCATTTTTGGGTTTGAATTTCAAAGTAGTGTCTAATAGATGTGGCTCAGTTCTGCAGGGGATTTTCTTTTCAAAGATCCAAGTCAAATTTGGAAAATTGAGTTAAATGCATCAATTCTAAGAAAGTGACTGCAGTTGACTGGGAGAAACCCTGTAGTTCTTGTGTTTATAATGTTTTAATTTATGACAGGCAGAGTTAACATATTGGTGCATTTAGTTGAATGTTGACTTGAGAACAGAAGTTTGAGAGCCGAAGTTCAGAAGAGCTCAAAGTTCAGTTCAGAAGAGAACAGATTTTCTTTTAGCAAGAGGACAGAGTTTTATTTTTCAGTTCAGTGGAGCTAGCCACTGTGGCAGAAGTGATTGCTAGTCTGGGGAGTTTCCAAATCAGAAGAGTTTGGATATCTTCAAGTTTTTAGAACTTAAAAAAAAGTCTGTGCCATCAGAATTGAGGTTCATACTGGGAGACTTGGGAAGGAATCTTAATAACTGGTCTCCATTGTCCAAAGAAAAGAATAGAAAGCATGAGTGTAAGATTTAGAAAGGAATTATATTTCTCAAGATTAGGTCTCTCTAAAAATAATATTGGGAAATTAGCTTAAACTCTTATTTGATGTTTTTTACGATCTTTCTAACTGTTTTCTACATATATATCTTTGTTTACTTATTTTCTGTAATAAGCTTGTGTTCTATTATTAAAGAATATCTGTAACCTTATGTGAATAAGTATGTGACTCCCCGTCATGTGAACCAGCTGCAACTATTAAACATATCCTCTCAAAGGGGAGGCAGTAGTGTAACGATAATGACACTGGACTAGTAATCCACAATTCCAGGCTAGCATTCTGAGGATGTTTCAAAACCACCGTGGCAGATGGTGAAACTTGAATTTATTTTTAAAAACTCTAGAAATAAAACAAACTAGTTTAATGGTGACAATGTAGTCATTGTCAATGGTTGTAAAAACCTATCTAGTAATCATTCTAGAATCTGAATTGTCCAATATTGTCATCTGATGTGATCAGAACAACTTAGGCAATTTTTTATAATGGACACAATACTTTGTTTTAGAGGTCTCATTTTGAAATCATGCAACCCATTTACTCCATACTTTTAAAATATCTTTTAGCCCCCTAGTTTAGTCAAGGGACTGACCTGTAGCAAGTATCTTTTGTGCCACATAAATGTGAAGCAATGACCATTTCCAACATGAGGAAATCTAACTATCATCCCTTGACATTCAGTGGCATTACTGAATCCCCACCAAAACGTCCTGAGGGTTACTTCAACCAGCATACAAATACAGTGGTTAGAAGAGCAGGTCCGAGATTAGGAATCTTGCAGTGAGCCACCTGACTTCCTGAAGCCTGTCCACCATCTAGGCACAAGTCAGAAGTGTGCTGGAATACTCCCCAATTCCCTGGATGGATGCAGTTCCAATGACACTCCAGAAGGTTGATATCATTTAGGACGAAGCAGCCCACCTGACTGCACCACATCTGCAACCATTCACTTCCTCCACCACTGATGCTCACTAGCAAGAGTGGGTATCATCTACACAATATATCAAGGCTCCTTACACAGCACTTTCCAAACCCATGGAAGCTTCCATCTAGAAGGATAAGGACAGCAGATATATAGAAACACTACCACCTGCAAGTTCCCTTTTCAAGCCACAGTGAATCCTGACTAGGAAATATATTGATGTTCCTCGAGTGTCATTGGATCAAATCTTGTAACTCCCCCCTAAATTGCATTGTGGGTCTAACTATAGTTCATGGACTGTAGTGCTTGAAGAAGGCAGCTCACCACATAAGCAAGAGTAACTAGAGGCAGGAACCATCTCTCTGGTGCATAAAAAAAAAGAGTATTCCAGCTGTTTGTACTTCTTACCTGGACCTGTCAGAAATGCACAAGATAGTTAGCTCCTTCATGGATTCTCCTTCTTCTTCACTTTGGGCATTCCCATCAGCTGATATTACCTTTTCTTCATGGAGGATTTGGGGATGTCCTAAAAGCATTTCCTTTGCCCTCCTGGGAACCACTTGCCATGACTAAGCTCGGAGTAGAGAGCTTGTTTTGGAAATCATGGCAGGATTAGTATAGTTAAGTGTCTGTTATTGACTGGCTTGGATGCAGTGGGTGGAAGGGCATTTTTTGTTTTGCTGCAGGTCTCAATGCCTGTGGGCGATGTGGTCTATACCTTGCAGATGATTGGTTGTAACTAGTGCCTCTGTTGATCTGAGAGAAGACACTGACATTGGCACATCTATCCTGCCAGTGGATTCATAAGACTTTGCAGATACATCAATGATTGAGAGAGATTCCCTACAGTATGGAAACAGTCCCTTCGGCCCAACAAATCGATACCGACCCTCTGAGGAGTAACCCACCCAGACCCATTCCCCTACTCTATATTTGTTTACCCCTGACTCGCATATCTAACACCATGGGTAATTTAACATGGCCAATTCATCTGACCTGCACATCTTTGGATTGTGGTAGGAAACTGGAGCACCCAGAGGAAACCCATGCAGACACAGGGAGAATGTACAAACTCCACGCAGACAGTCGCACGAGTCAGGAATCGAACCCAGGTCCCTGGTGCTGTGAGAGAGCAGTGCTAACCACTGTAGGGTCTTTGTGGTATCTATTGCACATTGACTCATTTAGGCAGGTAATACTTGAAGTTCATGAGCTTGGTATCAGGATTGAGGTCTTTGTCATCATTCACTGTTTCTCCGATTATCCAAGGCTGCACTGGCACACTGAAGGTGCTCTTTCTTTCTTGGCTGCTTCAATTAGCCTTTAGCCTCACATGGCAGCCTGAGGTATCCATAACTGCAGTACAGATGTTTCAATAGGTGCTAAAGGCATTACAGCACAGCCAGTCATTAGACGCCAGAAACTGGGCCAAAAAATGCCCAGATGTTAACTGTCTGCCTTGAAGGGCAAATCAGATGATAGCTACTATGTAGAGAATGAGACTCTTTAAAGTAACATTATTTGGGGATCCTTTACTGTCTGTTAGTTCCATGTGTTGCTGAATGAGTTTATTGCAGGGTGAGTCAGGTGACTTAAAGCTCATTTCTTTAGAGCTTGCGAACAAGCTTTGGAATATTTTCCAATATTTCTGGTGAATATCTTGCACTTTGAATAACAGATGCAGTTGAGCAGGGACCATGTATTCAGCCTAACATCTGGAATTCTATTCAAATTTTCTTCTCTGAATTGTACTTGGGTGGGTGGGGTGGGGGGGAAGCACAAGAGAACATCTAGTATTACTGAAGTAATACACACATCTGAATGTTTTATTATCCAAGCAGAGAAATATTGGGCTGGATTTTATGCTGGTGAGTTTAAAGGTGTTGGGTGGTAAAATTCCACTCCCTACCAGGGATGACGGTGGCAATAACAAAAACTCTGGAAATGAGTGGCTAATGACACAAAGGTAATAGTCTTTTTTTTCTGAGGAGAACCATGTGATTTTTATGGTCAATGTAAATACTTCTAGGTCACTTCAAGTGTGTGAAAAATTTGTCTTCCTTTTTCTTGCTTTATATTGCCACAATAACTGACTGGACCAAAGTGACCTTAAACATTTCAGCATTAAGTGGAATTACATAATGTAATACAGGGTGAAATCCATACTCGTCACACAACATGACTTTGAAAACATTAGCAATTGTTCAGTGTCCATATTACAAGCACTGTTCTAACTGCCCGCTTTTCCTTTTAGCAGAAATGAGCTATAAAGGAGGTAAGTGAAATCCATGAAATCATTCAAGAACAATTTACATCTATGACATTAATATGCAAAATATGATTAACAGAAATATACCTTTTTTATTCATTTTTTTATGTGACTTGTGATCAGCTGAAACCATGACACATTATTAATTTAAATACCAAACTGAGATATCTTTACTATTTCAGGAAGTTGAGAAATGACACCATTCAGATCTTTAAAATGATTCTGAAGGGCACTGATGTAGATATCAAAAATTGCAATCTCGGAATATGACTACAAAATTAGCAACCAGTTCACTCCGAGCTTTTCGTACAGTGTGTATTAACCTTTTTCGATAAACTGAATGGACGGATTGTCTTATTTCTCCTAGTTGACCACTGTAATCAAGTACATTGTGAAACAAGCTGCTGTGAATGTAGACGTTTGGCTTGTACAATGCAGGTGGGCATAGTTAACTTTTAAAACATTGGATTCATGATTGAATACACTTGCAGCTGGAAATAAATTTTAGAATAAACATTAAAATCAACTGTCACATTGCTTTGATGTGCTTTCCATGCCATACTGACAACAGAACAGATTATCAATTTAAATATCCTTTTAAATGCGCCACAACTATTGGCATTGTGGTAATGCTGATTAAGAAATCAGTTCTGCTGTTGAGGAATTAAATCATTTGCAGGGCAGGCTTAATTCAAGATTACCCAACAGTAACTTGGAGCAAACTGGATGAACAGGAATAATGCTGAGGGCAAACCACAACAGTTTTATACTGCCAGTTATGAGAAAAATCTTGCAGCTGATTTGCAGGATCTGCTCAACAGCAATATTAGAGGTTGTGAGAATTATATGACTACTATTTTCAGTAGGTAACAGATTCAGGCCCAGACCCCTGACCCCCTCAATAGTAGGAGCTTTTGTACTTTTTTGTGTGTTGCAAACCTCACGTCATCCAGTTTCTGTCGTTGTGAAAAGGCATAAGGTCAGCCCAAAGCCCCATCTGCATAGACACAGGTCCTGGCTGGTCACGGAGAGACAGCGACTCACGGTTGAAGGTTCACCTTGAAGCAAAATGTACTTCTGTTCAACGAAGTTAAATTGACATCTTTGTAAAGTAACAACTTTTGTTTAAAATGCCTTAAACAGAGCAGATAACTTGCGTCTGTCATCATCACTGCATTCCAAAAACCACTAACATACATAACTTGCACAAGTTTACAGGAAAAAGGCAGAAGATTGTCAATGAATTAAAATGCTCAGAGCCAGTGTGAATAGAATGGCTCAAAGTTGCAGCCTTCAGCACTGTAACAATTCTGTGAATTGTTATCCAGCTGTAAGTATTCTCCACAATTGCAATTTAGATTAGTAGCTGTTCGTGTGCATTGAGCTTGGCCTGATGCTGCTTAAAGGCACATTTTTATCAAAGCTTTTTATTTTGCTCGTCTTGGGAATTTTTGCATGAAATATCAATGTGAAAGGGACAAAAGATTTGTTTGATGTAAGAGTGCTAATTTCATTGGCAAATGGACTGTAATTGGTGGAAACGTTGCTATTGAGAATGCAACAGTTTATGATGACTGGTGGTTAATGTTGGTCTCTGTGTGTCTCTCTGTGCAGTAACACTGTGGCCTACACTCTGTTCTACTACCCTGATGCACTTTTTCAATTTGATTTATTACTGTCACGTGTACCTAAGTACAGTAAAAAAACTTTGATTTGTGTGCAGTACTGACACGATCTACAAAGATCATAGGGTGATTGAATAGGTGAGAAATAAAGTTACAGCTGCAAAGGAGGTGCACAAAAGCAAGATCGAAATTTAGGTTTGAAATTTGATCGGTCCATTCAGCTGTCTAATAACAGTGGGGAAGAAACTGTTCTCGAACCTGTTGGTACATGTTTAATCTCTCCTGTATTTTCTGCCTGATTGAAGAGGTTGGAAGAGATTATAACTGGAATGGATGGATGAATGGATAGGATCTTTGTTTGCTGCCTTTCTGTAGCCATGAGAAGTGTAGGTGGAGTCAGTGGATGGGAGATTGGCTTTTGTCATGGTCTGGGCAGTGTTTACAACTTTCCACAGTTTCTTTATGGTCCTGGGCAGAGCAGTTGCTATGCCAAGGCCTGATGCAAGAGATAGAATGCTTTCTATAGTGCATCTGTAAACCTTGCCTGTGAAGTATGCAGGACATTAATAAATCAAATCAAACTGGCAAACTAGATTGTTGAAGGCAAAAATAGGTACTGACTGTCTGTCTGTTTTCTGGTTGAGTTGAAACAGATGCAGTGTATGTACATGTTTCTGGCTGCAGCGTGCGCATGCATGCGTCCGTCCGTCCGTCCTCCCTCCCTCTCTCATGTGCCCCACACTGTGCGCCAAGGCAATACAGGGAGCCCACACTACATGAAAGTATAGCATTCCTAGGAAACCTTTTGCAAGCCGAAAATGGTGTAAAGCTAAGGTGCGTGATTTATGTAGGGGGAAAAAGTCTTGTCTTGTCATTTTTTTTTGTAAAAGCGAAAATCCTCTTCGGATTCCCAAAACTGTTACTAACGTACCTCTTCTGTAAAAGCGAAATTGCGTAAAGCGAATGTTCGAAAGCACGCTGAGGATCATGTAGCAAATGCTGTCCATGTACAGACTAACATCTTGGGTACACACGGTACTTTGTTGCAGATCGCTGCATCATAGAACCCTGATAGTGAAGAAAAAGGCCATTTGGCCCATTGAGTGTACTCCAACTCTCTGAAAAGCATCTCACCCAGATCCACCCCTCTACCCTATCCCTGTAACCCTGCATATCCCATGGCCAATTCCCCTCGTCTGCACATCTTTGACTGTGGGAGGAAACCCACACAAGCACAGGCAGAATGTGCAACTATCCGTGTGCAGTTGCCTGAGGAATTCAACCCAGGTCCCTGGTGCTGTGAGGCAGTCATGCTAACCACTGAACCACCAGGCCAACGGGATGAATATTTTCTACATACCTCTGGAGCAGATGGGACTTAAAAGTGGGCCTCCTGGCTCAGAGATAGGGGCTCTGCCATTAACAATAAGAGCCCACAGCCATGGGCTATGTTGTTTTGATGTGATCTGTCAGTGTTTTGGGGCGCACAGTCTACGTAACCTAACAGTACACTGGCATTGGAATTCATTCACTACATTATTTGTGTGTGATGGGGAGAGCATCTATTTGACTTGGTAGCGATATCCTGTTGGTGGCAAATGCCCCTCAGTATATTGCTACTGTGTGGCAGGATTGTGAATCATCTGTTGCTCAAATCTTTTGAGGTAGATTACCCTGGAACAGTAAGGAAAGGCACCAAACACAAGGTCCTTAGCCTGCTCATGAATTGCACGACGTGTTATTTTTCTAAATCGGCAATCAGTAACTGTAGTAAAAGGAAGGGAACGTATAGTTAAAAAGGAAGCTCATTCATCTCTGCATCGTGAAAGCAATTTTGCTCAGAGTTTTAAAGAATGAGTCTGACAAATTTAATTGTGGAATATATTGAAACATTGTAAGAAGGCAAAATTATTTATTCAAAGAAATACGATGATGCTGTTTTGTAGATAATTAATTAGCTACATAAGCTATTTTTAAGGAAGTGTTTTTATCCAGTATATTTTCTAAACTGGAAAACTGTATAAAACAAAACTTTATATCAGGAAAATGGATTCGTGCTTAGCTAGAGTCGATTCAAGTAAGTACTGGAAAGTGCTACCCTTATAAATGCTATCAGAAGCTATTCAGGGTCAGCCAGTCAGAATAACTACTGTTACTTGATACAACGACAAAGAATTACGTTCAACAAGCATTTTAAATTGTAAAGACATGAGGCTTAAAATACAGAAAAACACTGTACAGATTTTAACTCCATTCAATTAGTATCATGTCGCTCCACATTCGTTCGTTGTAAAAACAGTGAATATCCAGATGATTAACACGGATCTGAATGGGAAGCCGCAGTAGCAAGTCTGGTTTGGTCAGCATTCTTTCTTTTTGTTCACTCAAGAGGATGAATGAATTATATCGGAACTAAACAGCGTGTAATTGGGCGGCTGTTAAACTCTCTAAGAATAAACATATCAGCCTCTCCAGCAGATGTCTGATCTCTTGTATGCTCAACAGTTTGAAGACTTTCTATGTTAAGTTTTTATATAAATCAAAGTAAACAGCTTTGTGGACACGAGTGAGCATTGAATGCTCCAGCATCCAGTGTTGCCTTAAATAATTCTTCTTGAGAGCACAGTTTAATCCAGTCTTTTTTTTTAATGTTCTTTTGTGGGATGAGGTTGTTGCTGGCCATTTATTGTCCAGCTTTGTTATTCTTGAGAATCTTATCAACATGTATGTATTAGCTCAGTTTATCCTCACTGTTGTCTCATTGTTGAGCTCTTGTGTGTGTGACTGAGGTGACACCTCCGATATTACATTTACTTGAGCTTGATTCATTTTTGTTAAGCTGCTGTTACATATGAGGTTACAGAACCACAGTTCTCTTTGAACTGGATTGAGTGGTGAATGAGAATCAAATTATACTGGGATTATAATTACTTTTGTCCTGTGAACTGTAATCGACCTTTCCAATTAGCCAAGTCAGTGAAAACCAGTCAGAAATTATTTATTGCAGAGCTCAGTAGTTCCAAGCCATGTTTTGGCTGTAGTTTCTTACCTCACAGCCTCCTGATGTCAATGTGTTGTGACATTGGGTTAGTCACTTGGCTACAAGACCTACTTGAGAAAATCACACCACTTTTTTCTTCTGCCAGGCTTTGTAGTAATTTCAATGTAAAATTTTATAAGCCATTTTGTATTGATGGCTTGGAATGATGAGCCTGACACTGATCCAGGATTGGTGTAGAATGGTTACCACTGTGTTTTCAAGCTGTTATAATATCTGGCTGCAAATTGCACTCCAGTGAGTGGTTTGTTTTGGGGGAATTTGTTGTTCATTTAAAACTGATCAGTTGTTCTGTATGTTCTGAATGGGGAGTTGTGGTGCAGCAAGCTGGCTCTGAGGCAGCCCAGTGGTAGGTGGCTTGGATGTGACGCTGGCCTAAGGTAGGCCCTGGGACAGAGCCAGGATAGAGAAATGATGATAAAGTTGTAAAGTCACTCTCCTAATAATTCCCAGGGCCTGACTACTGCCCTGGGAGCTGGGTTTAAAGTTCCACCATGGCCAATGGTGAAATTTGAATGCATTAATCTAGAATTATAAAGCTAGTCTCATTAATAATGACTAGAAACTATAATTGTTGTAAAAACCCATCTCTGGTTCTCTCATGCCCTTTTTTTTAGGGAAGGGAATGTGCTGTCTTTACTTCGTCTGGCCTACAGGTTGTTTTTTAATCATTCCTGGATGTGTCTCTCGCAGGACAGCAAATGTTGCCCATCCCAAATTGCCCAGAGATTTGAGAGTCTACTATGTTACTGTGTGTCTTGAATCGCATGTTAGCCAAACCAGTTAACGATGGCAGATTTCCTTCTCTAAAGGGCGTAAGTGCAAAGATGTGTAAGTTAGGTGGGTTGGCCACGCTAAATTGCCTACAGTGTCCAGGGATGTGAAGACTGTTGGATTTACCATGGAAAATACAGGGATAGGGTAGGAAGTGGGTCTGGCTGGGATGCTCTTCAGAGGTGCAGTGTGGACCTGATGGACTGATTTGGCCTGATTCCACCCTGAAGGTATTCAAAGTGGACCAGATGGGTTTTATAACCACTGACAACGGTTTCATGATAATCATTAGATTCTTAATTCCAGATTTTAATTGAATTCAAATTCCACCAGCTGCTGTGGCAGGATTCAAATCTGGGTCCCCAGAACATTAGCTGGGTCTCTGGGTTAACAGCCTAGTAACAATACTGTTAGGCCATCAATCCAGATCCACAGCAACGTGCTCTTTGAAATAGCCTGGCAAACTACTCCCTCCTCGGGTACTTAAGGATGGGTAACAAAGGTTGGCCTTGTCAATGACATCTACACCCCATGAAAGAAAAAAATGAAAAAAATAGATGTGACTGTTGGTGGTAGGATTGATGTGGGCACACATGTGGGTGTTACAGGGGTTACCAACAATAATCCAGGGCTGCACCAATTTGTCGTTTTTTTTATGGATTCAGCCACCTGATACACCTGCCTTCACAGAATGCGTGGCAAAAAATATCTTTTAAACATAGAACAATACAGCATAGAACAGACCCTTCGGCTCACGATGTTGTGCCAAACATTTGTCCTAGTTTAAGCACCTATCCACGTAGCTATCCAATTGCCGCTTAAAGGTCACCAATGATTCTGACTCTGCCACTCCCACAAGCAGGGCATTCCATGCCTCACCGCTCTCTGGGTAAAGAACCTACCCCTGACATCCCCCCCCATACCTTCCACTCTTCACCTTAAATTTATGTCCCCTTGTAACATTCTGTTATACCCGGGGGAAAAAGTCTCTGACTGTCTACTCTATCTATTCCCCTGATCATCTTAAAAACCTCAATCAAGTCACTCCTCATCCTTTGCCGTTCCAACGAGAAAAGGCCTAGCACTCTCAACCTATCCTCGTATGACCTATTCTCCATTCCAGGCAACATCCTGGTAAGTCTCCTCTGCACCCTCTCCAAAGCTTCCACATCTTTCCTAAAGTAAGGCGACCAGAACTGCACACAGTACTCCAAATGTGGCCTTACCAAGGTCCTGTACAGCTGCAACATCACCTCACCACGACTCTTGAATTCAATCCCTCTGCTAATGAATGCTAATACACCATAGGCCTTCTGACAAGCTCTATCCACCTGAGTGGAAACTTTCAAAGATCTATGAACATAGACCCCAAGATCCCTCTGCTCCTCCACCTTACTAAGAACCTTACCGTTAACCCTGTATTCCGCATTCTTTGTCCTTCCAAAATGGACAACCTCACACTTGACAGGGTTGAACTCCATCTGCCCCTCCTCAGCCCAGCTCTGCATCATATTGAAGTTCCTTTGCAGCCGACAACAGCCTTCCTCACTATCCACAACTCCACCAATCTTCGTATCGTCTGCAAATTTACTGACCCGCCCTTCGACTCCCTCTTAATAAAAATTACAAACAGCAGAGGACCCAAAACTGATCCCTGCAGAACTCCATTAGTAACTGGGCTCCAGGCTGAATATTTACCATCTACCACCACTCTCTGACTTCGTCCAGTTAGCCAGTTCTCTATCCAACTGGCCAAATTTCCCACTATCCCATGCTTCCTGACTTTCCACATAAGCCTACCATGGGGAACCTTATCAAATGCCTTACTAAAATCCATGTACACTACATCCACTGCTCTTCTCTTATCCACATGCTTGGTCACCACCTCAAAGAATTCAATAAGACTTGTAAGGCAATACCTACCCCTCACAAATCCGTGCTGTTGTCCCTAATCGAGCAGTGTCTTTCCAGATACTCATAAATCCTATCCCTCAGTACCCTTTCCATTACTTTGCCTACCACCGAAGTAAGACTAACTGGCTTGTAATTCCCTGGGTTATCCCTATTCCCTTTTTTGAATAGGGCATAACATTCGCCACTCTCCAGTCCCCTGGTACCACCTCCAATTGACAGTGAAGACGAAAAGATCATTGCCAACGGGTCTGCAGACTCCTCTCTTGCTTCCCACATAATCCTAGGATATATCCCGTCAGGCCTGGGGGACTTGTCTATCCTCAAGTTTTTCAAAATGCCCAATGCATCTTCCTTCCTGACAAGATTCTCCTCTAGCTTACCAGTCCGTTTCATACTCTCCTCTTCAACAATACAGTCCCTCTCATTTGTAAATACTGAAGAAACGTACTCATTCAAGACCTCTCCTATCTCTTCCGACTCAATACACAGTCTCCCACGACTGTCCTTGATCAGACCTACCCTCATTCTCGTCATTCTCATGTTTCTCACATACGCATGAAAGGACTTGGGGTTATTCTTGATCCTACCCACCAAAGATTTTTCATGCCGTCTCTTAGCTCTCGTAATCCCTTTCTTCAGCTCCCTCCTGGCTATCCTGTATCCCTCCAACGCTCTGTCTGAACCTTGTTTCCTCAACCTTATGTAAGCCTCCTTCTTCCTCCTTTTACAAGACATTCAACCTCCCTCGTCAACCAAAGTTCCCTCACGTGACCATCTCTTTCCTGTCTGACAGGTACATACATATCAAGGACACGTCATATCTGTTCCTTGAAAAAGTTCCACATTTCAACGACGTCCTTCTCTGATAGCCTGTGCTCCCAACTTATGCTCCTCAGATCCTGTCTTGCAGCATCGTATTTACCCTTTACCCAATTGTAAAACCTACCCTGTTGCACGCACCTATCTCTCTCCATAACCAAGGTGAAAGTCACAGAATTGTGGTCACCATCACCAAAATGCTCACCACTAACAAGCCCATCACTTGTCCCAGTTTGTTACCAAGTACCAAATCCAATATGGCCTCCCCTCTGATCAGACAATCTGCATACTGAGTTAGAAAAGCTTCCTGGACACACTGCATAAACACCGCCTTGCCCAATCTACTTGATCTAAAGAGCTTCCAATCAATATTTGGGAAGTTGAAGTCATCCATGACTACTACCCTGTGGCTTCTGCACCTCTCCAAAATCTGTTTCCCAATCTGTTTCTCCACATCTCTGCTGCTATTGGGGGGCCTATAGTAAACCCCCAACAAGGTGACTGCTCCTTTCCTATTTCTGACTTTAGCCCATACTACCTCCAAAGGCAGATCCTCCTCGAACTGCCTTTCTGCAGCCATTATACCATTTCTAATTAGCAATGTCACCCCCCCCCCTTCTTTTTTACCACCCTTCCTAATCTTACTGAAACATCTGTAACCAGGAACCTCCAACAGCCATTCCTGTCTCTCTTCTATCAACGTTTCCGTGATGGCCACAACATTGTAGTCCGTTTTAAGTATCCTGTCTAACCATTTTTGTTTATTCTTTAAGGAATGCCAAACACTATGACACATGCACCTTGACCCTAGAATTGCAGATGAGTTTTCACTGTGATATCTTCTCTCTGGTTTACACAAAGATACCTTGAACCGTGGGCTTATTTGATTGGCCTCCCATTGAGGTCCAGTTGGCCGACTGAAATTGGCCTTGAGGTGTCATCTGTTAGTCTGCTCGTGAAGAAGCATTTCTCATGGTGGTGTTAATGGTTGAGACCAGGACCTGGAGTTTTGAAATGATTTGCGTCATTCACAGTGGTTTACAATGTGCATTAAATCCTCTTGTTACAACGATATTGTATTGTATGCTTCCCCCACCTCCACTCCTGGTTTCCAGAATACATAATCATGGCTAGTTGTCTAAATATATAGCAAATCTGGATGAACTCCCAAAACAGGACACACCCTCAAACCGATATAATGAGAAAACCAAGATAACTTGCATGTTTAAATGCCTGAGAGAGAATCTCTCCGAATACCTGCAAAGACTGTATGCCAGGTACGGAGTGGTTTCTCTGTCGTTAAGGATACTTGGTAAAGGATTCGCTGTACCATAAGAAATGCCCCTTTCACAAAATCTGTTTCAAACTCTCGTTGACTCGTGTACTTTCTGTCCAACCAAGGAGTAGACCATTTGACGCCCCTCCCCCCACCCATAAGAAGATGGTAACCCCAAATTCATATTCCTGCTTACCCCAATGATCTTTCATCACCCTTACTCAGCAAGTATCTGTTCACTCCTGCATGAAAAAATATTCATATACTGCTTTCACTGCTACTTCAGGAGTAGCGATCTCAAGACACACAGTCCTCTGGTCTGGACATTGTATTAGAGGCCAAGTAACTGGCTTCCCAGACAGATCCCCTTTACAATTTAAGGATGGCATTGATCTTAATGAGGAAAGCGAAAAAAATTTACAGACTCTCTGAAGGTCTTGTTGAAAAGGGGCAAGTCAAAATGGATGAATGAGAGGAACATGCTGTAAGCTGTGGCCAGAGCCTAATTGACCACATTAGTCTTGCTCCGGAGATCCAATGGGAGTGGAAGGAGACACAGCAGCTTCCTAGTTCTGAGGCAACTCTTGCCCCCTCTGCCCAAAGATTTGTACCTGCTGGAGTCACTGGAAGTCAGGCAAACCATGAACAGTTAGAAGTTGTTATTCTTGGTTTCAGGGACTGGTAATGACAGCTGCCAAGTAGAACTGAACAGATTTAGCTTGGGAATTTAGTCTGAAAACAGTAAGGTAAATAGAGCTCAACACTGATGTTCGGAAAGGGGTTTCTAAAGGTTGTTGTGGGCAGTTAAACCTTGAAAAATCCGTTGTTCTCTAGTGGCCCAGTGGGTCAGTGGTTAGCACGGCTGCCTCACAGTGCCAAGGAAACGAGTTTGATTCTAGTCTCTGGTGATTGGCTGTGTGGATTTCCTTCAGATCCTCCGGTTTCCTCCCACAGTCCAAACATATGCAGTAAAAGTGGATTGGCCATGCTGAGTTGCTAATAGTGTTCAGGCTAGGTGGGTTTGCCATGGAGAATGTAGGGTTACAGGGATAGAGTGGGGGGGAGGATGAGTCTGAGCAGAATGCTTTTCGGAGGGTAAGTATGGACTTGATGGCCAAATGGCCTGCTCCCATACTGTAGGGATTCTGATTTTTGATCAGCATTTAACGAATGTTTGTGGTCTCTACGATGACCAATTTGAAGCAAGCAACTCCTGTTGCTCTATCCAACATTTCTTTTTGACCTTTTGTTCACTATTACGCATGTTTTCTGGAGTTTGTTCACAAAAGGATTTCAGTTATGTAGTGACCAACTTATGAATAAGAACAGAAGCATTATAAACAGGAGTAGGCCATTGAGCACTTTGATTTTGATTTTATTCTGTCACCCTCCACCTTAATGGACTTTATTACCCATTTCAGTTCCCTTAATTTTCAGAACTAAATCACAGTAGATTTGACAGAATTTATATTACTCAATGGAGCATCCACATTGGGTTTTGGGTTCTGAAGTGACTAAATTGTCCACAACTGGATCCATGCACAGTGTCCTGGGTGGGACAGGTGGTGTTTTGAAGAGAGAGGTGGGTGAAGCAGTTGGAGATTGGCTCACTCCTTCTGTTTGAGCATCTACAGATTCCAATGGAGAATATTCTCTGAAACTCCATCAGTCCTGAGGATGCTCCCTATTTGTGTAACACACCCTGTCTCTGTATATCCTTCAGTCCCTATTACCCTCCCTATCAAAGAACAGAGAAAATTTACAGCCCAGGAATGGGCCCTTCAGCCCTCCAAGCCTGAGCTGATCCAAATCTACTGTCTAAACCTGTCACCCAATTCCTAAGCATCTGTATTCCTCTGCTCCCCTCCTACTCCTGCATCTGTCCAGATGCATCTTAAATGAATTTACCATGCCTGCCTCTACCACCTCTGCTGGCAACGTGATCCAGACACCCACCACTCTCTGTGTAAAGTACTGCTATCTGTGTAACACTCCCTGTCTCCGTATCTCCTTCAGCCCCTACTACCCTCCCTATCTGTGTTACACTTCCTGTTTGCGTATCTCCTTCAGTCCTCCCATGTAGATAGGAGGGTTTCCTGACCCAGTATGTCGAAGGGCTTACAAGAGGTGAGGCCACACTGGATCTGGTGCTTGGTAATGAACCAGCTCAGGTGTTTAATTTAGTTGTAGGTGAGCACTTTGGAGAGAGTGACCATAATTCAGTTACGTTTAGATTAGCGATGGAAAGGGTTAGGTACATGCCACAGGTCAAGAGGTATCAATGGGGGTAAGGGTAATTATGTGATTAGGCAAGAATTAGGATGCATAGAATGGGGTAGCAAAATGCAGGGGATGCAGACAATGGCAATGTGGAGCTGGTTTAAGGAACACATATTGTGTGTCCTTGATAGGCAAGTTCCTGTCAGGCAGGGAGGAAGTGATAAGGTAAGGGAACCGTGGTTTACAGAAACTCCATCTCTTGTTATGAAGAAGGAGGCTTATGTGTTGATGGGACAAGATGGCTCCGATGAGGTGATGGAGAGTTCCAGATCAGCTAGGAAGGATTTAAAGAGAGCGAATTAAGAAGAGCAAAGAGAGGACACGAGTAGTCTTTAGCAAATAGAATAAAGGAGAACCCTAAAGCTTTCTATAGGTATGTGAGGAATAAAAGGATGACGACAGTAGGAATAGGGCCAGTCAAAGACAGAAGTGGGACGTTGTGGACCCTGTGGAGATCAGGGAGGTGCTAAATAAACATTTCTCATCTGTTTTTACTCAGGAAAAGGAGAATATTGTGGAGGAAAAGAATGAGTACGAGATATTAGACTAGAAAGGATCAAGGTTAGTTACGAACAGGTTAATACGATATTATCAATTCTAGAAGGAGTGAAAGTAGACAAGTCCCCTGGGCTGGATGGGATTTATCCGAGGATTCTCTGGGAAGCTAGGGAGAAGATAGCTGAGCCTTTGGCTTTGATATTTTGCGTCGTCATTGTCTACGGGTTTAGTACCAGAGGACTGGAGAATTGCAAATGTTGTGCCCTTGTTCAAGAAGAGCAGTAGAGATGACCTAGGTAATTATAGACCAGTAGAAAAGGCCTTGGAAAGGATTGTAAGAGATCAGGTTTATAATCATCTAGCAAGCAACAATTTGATTTCAGATAGTCAACATGGTTTCATCAAGGGCAGGTTGTGTCTGACAAACCTGATTGAGTTTTTTTTTCGAGAAGCTGACCAAACATTGATGAGGATAGGGCAGTTGACGTGGTATACGTGGAGTTCAGTAAAGCCTTTGATAAGGTTCCACATGGTAGGTTTTTGGAGAAAATGCAGAGGTGTGGAATTGAGGATGGTTTAGCAGTTTTGGGTTAGAAACTGGCTTTCTGAAAGAAGGCAGCGAGTGGTGGTTAATGGAAAATATTCAGCCTGGAATCTGGTTACTAGTTGTGTGCCACAAGGATCTGTTTTGGGACCACTGCTGTTTGTCATTTTTATAAATGACTTAGACACAGACATAGGTGGATGGATTAGCAAATTTACAGATGACACTAAAGTCGGTGGAGTAGTGGATGGTTTGGAAGAATATTACAGATTGCAGGGGGATTAGGATAAACTGCAGAATTGGGCTAAGAGGTGACAAATGGAGTTCAATGCAGTTAAATGTGAGGTAATGCACTTTGGGAAGAATAACAGGAAGGCAGTATACTGGGTCAATGGAAAGATTCTTGGTAGTGTGGATATGCAGAGGGATCTTGGAGTCCATGTACATAGATCCCTGAAAGTTGCCACCCAGGTCGATAGTGCTGTTAAGAAGGCATACAGTGTGTTAGGTTTCATTGGTAGAGGGATTGAGTTCCGGAGCCGCAATATCATGCTGCAACTGTACAGAACACTAGTGTGGCCACATTTGGAATATTGTGCACAGTTCTGGTTCCCATATTTTGGGAAGAATGTGGAAGTATTGGAAAAGGTGCAGAGGAGACTTACCAGGATGTTGCCTGGTCTGGAGGAAAGGCTGGGAGACTTGAGTCTGTTCTTATTGGAAAGAAGGAGGCTAAGAGGGGATTTGGTAGAAGATGATCAGAGGATTACATGTGGTAGACAGTGAAAATCTTTTTCCTAGGATGATGATGTTAGCTTGTATGAGGGGGCATAACCACAAATTGAGGGGTGATAGATTTAAGACAGATGTCAGAGGCAGGTTCTTTACTCAAAGTGCTAAGGGTGTGGAATGCCCTGCCTGCTAATGTAGTTAACTCAGCCACATTAAGGAGATTTAAACCATCCTTGGATAGGGACATGGATGATGATGATGGGATAGTGTAGGGGGATGGGCTGAGAGTAGTTCACAGGTCAGCGCAACATCGAGGGCCGAAGGGCTTGTTCTGCGTTGCATTGTTCTATGTTCTAATCAGTGCGAAGTGATTGGCCCTCCAATGGATGCTTCTCCAAATTGGACAGTCTTATGTAAGAGATTTTGACACAAAAAATGCAGTATCTGCACCTATTTTTGGGTCAGGTGTTGGGGAAAATTTGAGGACCTCCTTGAAATGCCTCGGGGGGGATATTGGCCTGAGAGAGGTCACTGATATCACACATTTTGCTGTATCGATTCCAATGCAAGTGTGTTTCTTTACATATTGAGACCAAAAACTCTACAATGCTTTTGGTGCCGTGTACCACAGTAACCAGTTTTCCTTGTATTTGAACTTCACTCCCCTGGTATTAGAGTCCAATATGCTAATTGCTTTCCACATTGCTCACAGTCTTCATGATAACTCACCATGTTACTTGTAAAAGTGTACACATGTCCACGAAGTACACTTTACAGCAATTGCTAGTGTTAACAATCCAAGTGGAAGAGCCGTACAATAAGGAAACTGGTTCTTTGGTCCAACCAGCCCACACTGAGCTCTGACTACTTCTTTTACTTGGCCCATCTCTCTCCTCTTAACCAGAGTACTGAGAGCAGTTCACACTTCTCTTTCAACTAGCTGAAATGAATCAGCTTAGCACAGACTGGGAATCCAGTCTCCTCCAATGATCCGTAATTTATTCACTTGTTCACTGTTAGGTGTGAGTATAGTCTGAGATGGAGACAGGACGAATGGTTTTGCTGATGTAAGGAACAATATCCATGCCCTGTGCCTCAAAGAAAAATGTTTTCAGGCAGGAGCACACTGCACAAACCTGATTGGTATCCTGTTCTGGAAATTCCGGTCACCCAGCATTGATCCTGCAATGTATGCTTTAGAGAAGTTGGAACTCTACCAGCACTATCTCAGTCACTAGTTCTTACTGCCATTGGTATGTATTGAAAAGATTTGCTGTTGATCATCTTGTTTGAGTGCAGCACCAATGTAGCATCCTGGGCCGTTAAGTTCAGATCTGGGAATCAAAACTCCAGCTCTGACTCAGCAGGGATGCCAACTATAGCATTTTATTTTTGACCAACATCATTTTTTTTTTAGAAATATAAAGATTCACCAACCTTTGTTGCTGTTGTGGGGCTTTGCTATGCATTGATTTGTTTGCTGTGTTAGCCATATTACGGTAGTTACTGTACATCTTTCATTGGATTTGACATGAGCTTCATTGGGTTTTTCTGTACAGCTGATGGGATTTAACGAATTATGTTGGATACAACCGGCTTCAATCTGCTAGTGCTTCTTTTTTTCACTCCTGCAAAGCCTGTCAAATCACCTGGAGTCAACGTGAATTAATTGTGCAATAGATTTAAGATGTCAGTAATCTGTGATGTGGTTTAATTTGTATGGTCTCCAAGGGAGACAACAGCCTCAATGTCTGGAAGAGAATCTTGTAAATTGGATCTGTGGTGAGACTATGAATTTTGAATTGTTATTGAACTGTAAAGATTTTCAGACCCCCATCAGAGGTATTAAAAAGGTTGGTTTGGAGCATTGCACATGGAGTGTGGCGCTGGAAAAAGCACAGTCACACTCTACCTACTCTGACTCTCCAGCATCAGCAGTTCTCACTATCCCCTTTGGACATTATCCGCCCAATGGATACAGTTAGAGAATTTGTATGACTTGCTAACATTGATCCCATTGCCTTCCCATGGGTTACAGTCTTGTTTCATTCTTCTAGACTGCTAAGAGAGAGACATTAGGGTGGCACAGTGGCTTAGTGGTTAACACTGCTGCCTCACCACACCAAGGACCAGGGTTTGATTCCCCCCTGGGGGGACTGTCAATGTGGAGTTTGCACATTCTGTGTCTGCGTGAGTTTCTTCCCTCAATGCAAAGATGTACAGGTTAGGTGGATTGGCCATGTTAACGTTGCCCCACAGTGAGACAAGATGGTTTAGCTATGGGAAATGCAGTGTTACAGGGATAAAATGGGTCTGGGTGGGATGTTCTGTGGAGGGTCAGTGTAAACTCTCTGGGCTGAATGGCTTGCTTCCAAACCATAGAGATCTTCTGATTCTGTGACCTGTGAGAAGATGGGTCCTTTTAATAAAAAGTGCAGCTCAGTTTTTCATGGATTGGTCAAAGGCTGACTACAATTTTAACAAAATCCCTATACTGAGAAGGAGTTGCTAGGCTGGTTGAAAATCCAAAAAGTAATGGAAATGTGTCGGGAAATAAAGGTCTGCTATTTCTGGAGTTATCACAAAGTTAAAGATTTTTATAGAAGTATGCTAAATTTGTTTAGATTGAAAAGTACATAACAAGAATAACTGACCTATTTACTAGAAATACATCAATTCTAGTTACAGATGAACAATTATGAATGTTGATGTATAACTCTACTAATTAAAATTCTAACTACCCTTCCTGCCCTGCCCCCACCCCACCTTTATAAACTTTCCTTCTGTTGGCAGGCTGATGAACACAGGTACATGGGTGTGATGGTCAGAGGGGACCGTTGGGAACACGGTCTGGTGGACCTTGTTCGCAGGTTTTGTTGTAATGATCCTCTGGCTTGTCAGGACATGCTGCTCTTTGATTTTCCTTTTCCAGAAGGTACAAGGTGACTGGTTCACAATTATAAGGGTTACTGGTTAAGGGCAGCACCTTGCAACAACTTCTGGGAGAAAAATAAACTGGCTTCCTTCAGGCTTAAGATGATATCTACTGCAGAGAGAAGAGATGTTGCCAATCTTATCTGATGGCCTCTCCCTCAGACATACCTGTGCAAGCTGTACCTTGAAGCTAGTTACATTCCTGTTGGCAGCCAGAAGACATTCTTTTGTGGACTACTGATTCAATACAGAGTACTGGGCTAATGGTAAGATTCTCGGGTCATGTGGATGAGCAGAGAGATCTGTGCCCATGTACATAGATCCCTGAAAGTTACCACCCAGATTGATAGGGTTGGTGAGAAGGCGTACGGTGTGTTAGCTTTTATTGGTTGAGGGACTGAGTTTTAGAGCCATGAGGGCATGTTGCAGCTGTGCAAAACTCTGGTGTGATCGCACCTGGAGTATTGTGTTTGGTTCTAGTTGCTGCATTACAGGAAGGACTTTGAAGCTTACGAGGGAAGGCTGAGGGACTTGAGGCTGTTTTCATGAAAGAGCAGAAGGTTGAGAGGCAACTTAATAGAGACATACAAGATGATCAGAGGAGTAGATAGGATGGACAGTGAGAGCCTTTTTCCACAGATGGTGATGGCTAGCATGAGGCAAGTAGCTTTAAACTGAGGGGTGATAGATATAGGACAGATGTCAGAGGTAGGTTCTTTACTCAGAATAGTAAGGGTGTAGAATGCCCTGCCTGCAACAGTAGTCGACACCGCTTTAAGGGCATTTAAATAGTCATTGGATAGATATATGAATGATAATAGAATAGTGTAGGATAGATGGGCTTCAGATTGGTTTTGTAGGTTGGCGCAACATCGAGGACCGAAGGGCCTGTACTGCGCCGTAATGTTCTATTCATTAATCAGCCACTTATTGCCAGCCAAAGCTCCATTTGTACACATGCCCCTGGCTCCAGCTCATGTGTGATCTGACTTAATGAACAAGCAGCTGTGTAAACAGACCTTGCATCGAGTGTCAGGTTACTTCCTTTGAAAAAGTGATGCAATCCTTGGTTCTTAAAGCCATTCTTTTCCCATTTCATTCCACAGTCAAAAATGCAGAAAAATGTAAAAATGTTTTGAATCAGATTATGGCCTGCCTTTTAAATAAAAAGTCCATTATTTAAAAATATCTTTTGACAGCCTGAAACAATTTTGACATGTTGACCTTCCAGTGTCATTTTTAATCTGTTCAAGAAACGATTGCTCTGCTATGATTTGGTAGATCGTACTAATGGAAATCATTGAAATACAGAGAGGCAGGGTTGAAAACTTCCCAAAACCAATGTTGCCCTCTCCTTGTGCATTTATTTAGATTAGATTAGATTTACAGTGTGGAAACAGGCCCTTCGGCCCAACAAGTCCACACCGACCCGCCGAAGCGCAACCCACCCATACCCCTACATTAACCCCTTACCTAACACTATGGGCAATTTAGCATAGCCAATTCACCTCACCTGCACATCTTTGGACTGTGGGAGGAAACCGGAGCACCCGGAGGAAACCCACGCAGACACGGGGAGAACGTGCAAACTCCACACAGTCAGTCGCCTGAGTCGGGAATTGAACCCGGGTCTCTGGTGCTGTGAGGCAGCAGTGCTAACCACTGTGCCACCATGCCGCCCATTTATTTTTCCAAATTTTGACAGTGGCACGATGGTTGTTCTTAGAAAGGGTTGTATTAGTTTTTTCCCCCCCGCTCCGTGAGGAAAAGAAGGTTGCTGAGGGCAAAGGTGCATTATTATCAGCTGAGAGTTTTCAGACTCTGTACTGTAATGATTTTCTTTGTTTGTTTGTCATTTTGTCAAACAGTAAACCTGTAGCCAGCAGAGTTTGGCATTGTCCCTTTTATACAAGACCTGTGGTGAAGAATCAAATGCGATTTGATTCACCCTATTTCAAAACCATTTATTGCCAGATCAGGAGGGATTCAGGCTTTTGTTTGAATCAGATAAACATTACAGAGTAGAAGCAGGCCATTAGATCAACACTGACCATCCAAGGAGCATCCCACCCTATCCCCACAGCCCTGCATTTCCCAGGGTTAATCCACATAACCTGGACACTTTTTGGGCAATTTAGCATGGCCAATCCACCTAACCTGCACATCTTTGAACTGTGGGAGAAAACCCATATAGAGCTGAAAATGTGTTGCTGTTTAAAGCACAGCAAGTTAGGCAGCATCCAAGGAACAGGAAATTCGACGTTTCGGGCCAGAGCCCTTCATCATCTCAGTAGTCTGCCTGTCTTTTCTGAAACTTCTTTGATATATGGTAAGGTGGTTAGGGTTTCTGGCTGTGTTTGGTCTGCTTGTCGTGGTTTGTTCTTGAGGAATCTGCGGACTGTTTTTTTGAGTATCTGTTCTTCTTGAATACATTGTGTAGGTGGTTCTCCTCTGTTAATGGAGGGGTGGGTGCTGTGGAGAAGGTAGCGAAGAGTCAAAGAGTACAATAGGTGAAGGGGGGTGGGGATGGAGGTGATAGGGAAGAGCTTCAGGGCAGATGAGGTGACCTGGGGGTTGCAGTGAGAGAGAGACTCAGACTCAGAGATTCTTGTGGAGAGAGGAGAACTTCTTCAAGGCTGGCATCCTTGCAATTTTCCTGCTTCTCGGATGCTGCCTGACCTGCTGTGCTTTTCCAACACCACTCTGACCTAATCTCTTGTTTACAGCATCTGCAGTCCTCAATTTTGCCTAATTGATTTTAACCTTACTGCGAATCCTCTTGCAAGGATGCCTACCTTGAAGGAGTTCTCCTCCTCCTCCTCCTCCCCTCCACAAGAATCTCAGTCAGGCGCTAGCTCGATCTCTCTCTCACTGCAACCCCCAGGTCATCTCATCTGCCCTGAAGCTCTTACTTATCATGTCCACCCTCGCCTCCATTCACCTATTGTACTCTTTGTTACCTTCTCCCCATCAAACCCCCCACCCCATTTATCTGTCCACCCTTGAGGGTCCCTGCCTCTATTCCTGATGAAGGGCTTTTGCCTGAATCATCGATTTTTCCTGCTTCTCGGATGCTGCCTAACTTGTGCTTTTCCAGCACCACTCTGATCTAAACTCTGGTTTCCTGCACCTGCATGCATATGGGGCCCACTCTCTCCTACTTGTGGAAACATCTTCTCCAAGTCCTTTCTATCCAGGCATCCCAGTATCTGGTAAATTTCAATCAGATGCTCCCTCCTTATCTTTCTAAACTCAATTGAGTGTAGACCCAGTTAACTGCTCCTTTATATGACAAACCCTTTGTCCCCAGGATCATCCTTGTAAACCTCTACTGGGTCCCCTCCAATGCCAGCACATTCTTCAGATATAGAACCCAAAACTGCTCACAATATTCCAAATGCAGACTGGCCAGAGTCTTGCACAGCCTCAGCAGTACGTCTCTGCTCTTGTATTCTAGCCCTTTCAAAATGCAAACACCCCATTTGCCTCCTTCGCTGCCAACTGAACCTGCATATTAACCTTTAATCCTGAACTAGGACTCCTCCCATTTTCTTTGTTTCAGACTTCTAAAGCCTTTCCCATTTAGCAAAGAGTTGATGGCTCTGATCTTCTTACCAAGTGCATAACCTCACACACTTTCCCACATTGTATTCCATCTGCCACTTCATTGCCCACTCTTTCCTCAATTGTCCCAAGTTCTTCTGCAATCTTCCCTGCGTCTTCAATACTACTGTCTCTCCACCTATCATTGTGTTATCTGAAAATTTAGCAACAATGCCCTCCGTTCTTTTGTCCAGATGATTAGTGTATAATGTGAGTAGTTATGCCCTCAATGTGGAGCCTCTGAGGAACTGCACTAGTCACCAGCTGCCATCCTGCCGAGGTAGGGACACTACTTTAGCACCACAAGAGGGCCATTTGGTTAAACTTTAAAGAAAACCAGGCAGTTAGCTATCCATCAGCATCAGTACTAGTCCTCCATGGCAATGTCTTCACCAATCAGCACAATCCTCTCATGCAGTACAATTATTTTTTCCCTTGCGTTGGTATTCCTGTGGTTTGTCCTGATAAGTGCAAGATGAAAAGCTTCAGTAAAATGTATCTTGTGTTCAGCGATGCTCAAGTTCTGTATGACCAAGTGACTATAGTTATGACGTATGGAGTGATGCCAGGAAAAGGGATTTGAGGTGCAATTAAACCATGAGCTAATTAAGAGTTTGAACAGCAGAAGCCCCCCCACCCAAACCTCACTCTTGTACCTCGTGTTTTCTAATTGTGCTTCCAAAACCTGCAAATCTTGCAGTTTGTGATTCCTGCGCTCAGCTAAGTGAAGGTGTACTAAAGTAACGTTTAGATTAGATTAGACTTAGTGTGGAAACAGGCCCTTCGGCCCAACAAGTCCACACCGACCCGCCGAAGCGCAACCCATACCCCTACATTTACCCCTTACCTAACACTACGGGCAATTTAGCATGGCCAATTCACCTGACCCGCACATCTTTGGACTGTGGGAGGAAACCGGAGCACCCGGAAGAAACCCACACAGACACGGGGAGAATGTGCAAACTCCACACAGTCTGTCGCCTGAGTCGGGAATTGAACCCGGGACTTGGGCGCTGTGAGGCAGCAGTGCTAACCACTGTGCCACCGTGCCGCCCACCGGAAAAAGCCTACTGCACCTGGTATTCCCAGGCGGTCTCCCATCCAAGTACTAACCAGGCCTGAGTCTGCTTAGCTTCCGAGATCAGACGAGGTCGGGCGTTTTCAGACTAGTATGGCCGTAGGCCAACGTGGTCCTACCTTTGTGGTTCGCTTTTTCTTCTCGAGTACTTTCGAATTACAGTCACTGTTGTAATGTAGGAAATATGGCAGCATATCTTTGAACAAGCAATCTGGTCTCCGAGACCAAATAATGTTTCCTAAAATAGTATTGGCAAGGACACATGTCGAAACTTCTAGCAAGTGTATGTGCTGGAAATAACTGAATCTTTCAAAAACCATGAAAATCCTTCAGAATTTGAGCAGGCCTGGATGTGTTCCCACATTGAAGATCTTGATTATGCGCACCAATGTTTTAGTGAATTCGCATCCTATTTTTACGTCTTATTTGCCTGGTCATCTAAAGCCAAAGTAGATCCTGATTTAAATTATTAAAGCATGCGTATATGGGATGAAACCAAAATCTCATTTAACATAATCCTTCTACTGGGATAAATGGTGACTCTGAGGTTTAAATGACCATCCACAGTCAGCAGAATTTAATGCAAGTGTGGACAGATAGATAGGAGTAGGACAAAATGGGGAAACTCTTCAAATCGACAAATATCTGTTTAATTCCAGGTTCTCAACATCCAGAGACACCCTTATTTGTGCTAAATTTCTTCTTTTAGGTTTTTAATTTTGGGTCCAATAAGATTTCATATCAGTGGTTATGCCTGACTCATGAAAAGCTTAGAGACAGTGCACGCAGTCACAGGAGATGATGCAATGTTACATGATCATGCTCTTTCTTGCAGCCCTGAGGCAAGAAGAACCCACAGCAAAGTATTAGTGTTTTCCTTGCCTCAGCAAACTCTTTAAATGTTCTTTATGTTGCAATCCCCTGGTCTTTTTACAAATACAGTTTCTTCATTGTCTCCACACTTCTGCACCACTGTTTGCACAATGTTTACATTTGAGTTAGGATCAGTCAAACATAAGCAGTTGTTTGTTTCACTTGCTTTTGTTGGCAAGTGGCGGGTGGTCCTATATGCAAGTAAGCTGCTCCAAAGATCCAGTGCTCAGTTCACTGAACTAATGTGCAAAAATGTTAGGCAGCCTTTATCAGTATGGGGTAAAATGGAAAGTTATTTTGCATGTAATATCACAGCAGCTGATGTTTTATTTGGAACTGGTCATTTGTAAATTGTGCCTTGTTATCATGTGCACGTGAGCAAGAGTAGCCGTCATGGAGTAGGGTCTGCTACATTTATATTAAACATTGCCTAATTCATCTGGTGTAAGATATACATTTTAGGATTGCTGAAAAAAAATGTTAGCAAAGGAATGTGAGCAATAGAAAACATTTTAAAAAATACTTCACCAAATCATTTGGAACAATTTATTATTGTGATTCTGATTGGTTTCCACAAGTCCCAATAGTTATCAGAAATCACGAGATGTTAAAAGTTTACTGAGCTACTAACATCTTGTGCCTGTGACTGAATACGTCACAGACGGCACACATTCTATCAAAAACATGCTGTGTACAGAAGCCAAATGATTTTTTCCAAGTGAATCATCTTTCTGTTACTTAATAGAAGTTTCTACTTTTTTCTGGTTTTATTTCAGATTTTACAGCGAAGAGAAATGTTTCCCCTCCTTTTGTTATCTTGACTTCAACATATGTCTTCCACGGCCTGGAGTCTTTGTTGGGCAGACACTTACTTTTTTTTTCCTAGTGCTGTTCTTCATCTTTTAAGTTCTGTCATTCTATGCCCTTTACCCTTTGTGAATATTCCACCACAAAGGTTCTTTCCAAATTTTTTTGTCACTGCTGATGTTTAGTTTTTCTAATGAAGACAGTCATTGACTTCCACCAGATAGACCGGCAGGCAGTGTCCATTATAACATCTGGTTTTTTTTGCCTCTCTCCATCTGCTCTCTGCATGGTTCTTTCACTGTGGATCTTTCAGCTTCCACTGACTGATTGATTTTTCTTTTTGTCTTCCTTCTGGTTTGCTTGCTGAGCTGGAAGGTTCATTTTCAGATATTTTGTCACCATACTAGGTAACATCTTCAGTGAGCCTTCAAATGAAGCTTCATCCAGAGTACTCAATGATGATGTTACCTAGTACGGTGACAAAACGTCTGAAAAAACGAACCTTCTAGCTCAGCAAGCAAACTACATCCAGAACCTCAACACTGAGCTACAAATCTTCTCAAATTTTGTCTTCCTCTTCTTCTGTTCTTTGATTTCTTTGCAATGGCAATGTCAACACACTGTTGGTTGGTCTGTGCATCACTTGGGAAGATTTAGCTGTCTTTTGCTGTTTCTTTTGCATGTTCCTTTCTAACCATGATGTAATCCACTATGTTTGTCTACTGTTGCTGTTGGTTATGAGGTGGTTTCTGACTGCTTTTCTGTCGAAATTATGTGGAGGGTCTTTTGCTTTAAAACTCTACTCTGTTCCTTTTTTCACCTTGTGTAACCATTTCCAGTTGAGAAGATGGCCACTGTTTCGTTATATATCCATGTCAACTTACTGCTAATTTCTGGAGAAAATAGAACTTTTTTTATTTTCGCTCTGCCTATCTACCCCCCCCCCACGCACTTTTTACAGGTAGATAAATATCCAGTAGCTCAGTATTTCAAATCCATCTTTTTTGTTTTTAGTTGCTCCCTATCTCAACTTTATTTGACCCGCTGAGATTTTTGTGCTCCAAATCTGACCTTGTGCACGTTCCTGGTTTAAGCACTGTTATTGGCACAAACAGAGTCAGCTGCAAGGCTTTGGTATGCCCTATAAATGTCTCTGTCTAATTCTCACCCCCCCCACGCCACTATCTCCTTCACTCCAAATTTTAACATTCTTGAAATTCTTCATAATGTAAAAGGAGTTTTATAACTGCAAGTGGTCCCAATTAAATTATTGAACTGAACACATGGCATGAATTTGCAGTTGAGGTCCAACTAATTCTGAGAGATTATTTTCAGCTTCCACTCCATCATTTATTCCTATTTCAAAAACATGTGTGTGTAAACTTCAGTTCTAATTAATTGCAACTCTTCGTGGTTTTATCACTAGACTATTAATACAGAAACTCAGATAAAATTCTGGGGTTGCAGGTTCAGATGGTCTGATCAATAATAAAGTGGAATTAAGAATCTACTGAGGACAGTGAAAGTATTGACGATTCATAAAATCCTTACTGTGGGAAAAGGCAATTTGGCCCAACAAGTCCACAGCAGCCCTCCAAGTAACCCAAACCCCCACCCCACTTTTTCCCCCTAATCTACTTAGCCTACATATCCCTGGACACTGGGCAATTTCCCATGGCCAATCCGCTTAACCTGCACGTCTTTGGACTATAGGAGGAAATCTAAACATCCGGAGAAAATGCGGACATTTGCCCAAGGCTAGAATTGAACCCAGGTCTCTGGTGCTGTGAGGCAGCAGTGCTAACCATCAAGCCACCAGATTGTTGGAAAAACCCATTCTGGCTCACTAATGTCCTTCAGGGAAGAACATCTGCATCCTCACCTGGTCTGGCCCACGTGTGACTGTAGACCCACAGCAACGTGGTGACTCTCCGTTGCCCTTTGCCCATTCACAATTGCCCAATGAATGCCGGCCCAACCAGTGACACTCACATCCTGTGAATGAATTTTAAAAAAAGTTCTACTTTTACTTTAAAACTACTGTGTTCTGGTTAGTAGTCCAAAATCATTTATTAAACCATACACAATACAATATATTTTCAATGAGTTTAAAAGAAAAGAATTGCCATTTGATTTCTAGGTTATACTGCTCTCCGTTCTGTCCTTAGCTTCACCTTGCACTTTCTGCCACCCTACCCAAAGGAAAACCAGTGGTTTTATTGGCCAAATATTGCTTTTTAAGTTTTATTAAGTCTGACATCAATTAATGCAGCTTTCTCTGTCGGAGAGGGTTAAGGCAGTGATGTGCCTTTTTAGAATAAACTTCATAATGAGGTTCAGAGCGTTCAAACTGTGGAACTCCTGTTGTTCTTACTAACGTTGGGTTTATTGGAAGTTTCCCATGCAAAAGGTGAATCCTGTCGAGCTTTATTTCAAACTTAGAAAGTTAATTTATACTGTTTTTTGGTGGAACCTCTTAGAACAACTCCTTTGATGTGCATAAGCCAGTAGAGGCTAACAGTGTGATACCTTTCATTAATTACGAGTCATTGAGCTGGTTGTTGTGGTCTTGTTAAGACATCCCACTGTGCTGCCATTCAGGGCTAGTCCTCTCATCAGTCACCCTTTCCTTGCTGCAGTTCCCCAACTTAATCCATAAATTCAGACCCAACTTGTTTGGTATTAATGCAGTTTATATGATCCGCTACCAAGTTCTCACAAAAACAAGGTCAAAAGTGACTTAATACCAGGTTATAGTCCAACAGGTTTAATTGGAAGTGCTAGCTTTTGGAGCGCTGCTCCTTCAGTTGGTGTGACAGTGCTCCAAGACAATCCAGACGACTGGAATAACATGATAGGTATAGAAGTTACATGCTGAGGGTCTAACCAAAGTAACAAGTAACCTAAACCTGTACAAACTCATCCAAGTAGAGTGATCATAACAATTTATCAAGGTGACAGTGTCAAAACAGGACCGTGAGGAAGATTTTACAGATACAGAACCGTCTGATGTGGTGACATGTGGTACAACATGAGGCTGTCTTCATGGGTACGGAACTTGGCTATCAGTTCCTGCTCGGCGATCCTGTATTGCTGTCTATCTAGAAGGCAGTCTTTGAGGACACTTACCTGAAGAGTGAAAGCTGAATGTCTTTGACTGCTGAAGTGCTCCCGACTGGTGGTTTGTTGCTCAGTGTCCATTCAACCATTGTCTTAGCGTCTGCATAGTCTCATCAATGTACCATGCCTCAGGGCATCTTTACCTGCAGTGTATGAGGTAGACAACATTGGCTGAGTCACTGCTGAGTATCTGCTGTGTACGTGATGGGTGGTGTTCCCGCATGTGATGGTGATTTCCATGTCAGAGATCTGAAATGTCTTGCAAAAGTTGCAATGACAGGGTTGTACGGTGTTGTGGTCAACGTTGACCTGAAGGCTGGGTAGTTTGCTGTGAACAATGGACTATTTAAAGTTTGGTGGTTGTGTGAAGGCAAGAAGTGGAGGCGTAGGGATGATCTTGGCAAGATGTTGAAGGCTGTGAACCACATGGTGTAGTTTCTCCACTCCAGGGAAGCACTGGACACTGAAGGGTATTCTGTTGGTTGTAACCTGTGTCTGTCTTCTGAGGAGGTTGAGGTTTTTTTGTTGTGGCACGTTGGAACTGGCAATCAATGAATTGAGCATCATATCCTGTTGTTATAGGATGTCTTCCAGTGTCATTGGGTGTGGGGTTGTTCTTCCTCATCTGAGCCGATCCTGTGTATGTGCAAGACATTATAAAAACCAATCTGACTTGCTTTTACAGTTTCACAAAACTCATTGTGTTTGCCAAGCGCATGTTAAAATTGCACCAGTCTGAGAAAATGGTTGTCCAGCAAGTGGATCGGTCCTGTAGTTCCATCGCGTAGCATGCTTCAACCTGAGATGGCTATGGTCTCCACCACTTTGCACATTAGAGAGAGAGAGAGAGAGAGAGACAGTGCTTTTTCCTGAAGTTCATCCTGACCAGCTCCTTTTTCCCTGGGATGAACAACCAGACAAAAGGTAGCTGCAGCTGGAGGACCTTGACTTCAGTGAACAATGCTGTTTTGCTCTTCTAGAGCAAAGAGCTGTCCTGGACGGAGTGGTGCAGACTGGCACATTCCAAACTCCAGGGTTATGAGCTGAGGGATGCACCAAAACTTACAACAGCTGGTGCTAAGGTGCAGGAGGGAAAGACTTCTACTCAGGCCTTTGTTATGATATCCTGAGAGTCTGTTCGCTTATAGAACCTCTTGTAGCTCATATTGGAATGAAAATAAATTCTTGTCATAATTTCCGGTGTTTGCTTTTGGATTGAGCGTTTGGATGAAACTTTTATTGCATTTCTGTAATGTCCAACTTGACCTGGTCTGTAATGCACTTAAGAATTAAGTGCTCTTTTGGGGAAAAAAGAACTGCAAAAGCACAGGATCAAAAGATAAAAGTAGGAAAATCCTTCTCAAAATTAGATCAGAACAAAACTTAAGCTTTACGATACCTGCATTATATTTTTAAATGTCATGTAATCACACAATGCCAACTTGAGGAAATCTAGGTCAACCTTGACTTTTTAATGAAGAAGGTAATTATTTTGCCAGAAGCTCAAATTTTGTTGTTGACTAACCATGCCAGTGGTGAATATGAGTCTCCTCCACCTCCACCTCCACCTCCACCTCCACCCCATTCTGTCTGAAGGGCATAAAATCGACAATACCACCCTCTTCCACTCTGGTTCTGATGTTGAGAACAAGTGGCTGAAAGGGGATTTTACCAGAATACAAATTCAATGATAAACCTGAGGCACCACTACAAGAAATTCAATGGAATCATGACCATGAAGAGAGATTAAAACTGTGAAAGTGAAGTTTAAGATCTATCAGGGTTTCATGCATATAGATGTGAATAGTTTTCTGTTTAGACTAATGAAAGCAAATCATTTTAAGCTAATAGGATGAGAGTAATGTTATATATTTCTCTGGTTGTGCTGAAGACATTTCCTCATTTACAATATATTTTGTCAAGCTGTCTGCTTCAACAAAACAACCACCTTGTATTGAAGGTGCTGTATAAATCTGTGAAACAGCTCAAAGTTTTTATTTTCCAAGTATAGTATAAAAGTCTGATACAGGAGATGATTGAATGAATATTGGACCACATCAGGCAGAGATTTTAAACATCTGATAGCGCATAGAGAAACACAGTAGTGAAGGGAAGGAGTCTTCAAACTTGGAGCCAATGCACCTGATGACATGCTGTTTAACGGTGGAGAGACTAAAATTGGGGAGACACGAGATATCCGAATCTGAAATGCTTGGAGCAGAGACAACAACCAATGGCTTCCGTTTTCCTAGTATTTAATCAGAGGAAATTTCTGTTCATGCAATACTGACTGGTAAATAAGCTGTTTTTAGCTAAATTATCAATGAAGGAATTCGGAGAGCTCCTGGTGTGGTCATATTTTCAAGAATACCCTTTAATCCACGGTGACGTAAGTTTATGCGATGACCGACCACTCTGCTCGAACACAACAGTCTCATCCCTCAGCAACCATGCACTATAGAAAATGGCACAGTCGAAGATTAATTTAGAAAATCGCTATGCCCGTTCCATAGAAAGTTCTTATTTTTATAGCCAATTTGTGCCAATGAAACGGGCGTTTAGACCAGAACTACCTGGATTCATGTCATTTTGTTTTGACCATAGCTTGTTCATGTTATGGGGATAGAACTAGTGCTTTCAATGAGAGCTTTCATTCCCTGACCTTTTTTGTCAGGGTTTCTTTCTTTCTTCCTTAGAGGTCCTGACTAAGTTTCTGATCTGATCATACTGCTGTTATTGGATCAAGGAGGCAAGGATAAGGGTACTGACTATGATGGGTCTTGATTCAAGATCTCATGTAATCTTCTGTTAACTTGACTATAATGATCTTCCCTGCAGATGAATTTTTGTCATGATGATTTTAAATAAGTAGATCAGAACTTTTTACCACAACCTTTACATAATGTACCTAGCTGTTTGGACGGAAGCATCTTGATTTGCAACAGCTGGAGTAGGAGAGGTTTTGATGCTCAAATTCTAAAGCTATGTAGATGCAATTAAAGCAGAAGAGTTTTTTATTAGACTCCACGGTGTGATCTCCTTTCTCCAGCCATGTGCACCCCTGTAGTAGTTTTGAGGGTTGACATCTGTTCAAATCTCACAGCACCGCAGACCTGGGTTCGTGTGGAGTTTGCACACTTTCCCTGTGTCTGTGTGGATTTCCTCAAGGTGCTCTGGTTTACTCCCAGTTCGAAGATGTACAGGTTAGGAGGATTGGCCATGCTAAATTCTCATTGTAATGTCCAGGATTATGCTGGGTAGCTTTGCCATGGTAAATGTGGGGTTACGGGGATAGGTTGGGCCTGGATGAGATGCTGTTCGTAGGATCAGTGTAGACTCGATGAGCCAAGTGGCCTCTTTCCCTATTGTAGGGGTTCTACAATTTAAAACCTGATCTTCGATTGATCTTTACGCTGTCTCTCCCAGCACCTGTTTTAATGGATGTGGTCTCTCGCAGGTTGTCAGCATTAATCATTCATTACGGATACCTGGCCTGGAAAAGGTGCAGCTGGATGGCCTTTTCTGCATAAAACCATTTTAACTTTTTCAAAAGTATTATTGAATCTGAAGCTGAAATGTTTATGAACACCTTGAATGGTTGCCCATCCCTGAGACTTGCACCTTTTCACCTGTGCCAATCTCTTTTCTCGCTCTCTCGCTCTCTCGCTCTCGTAATCTCTTTTTTTGTTCTTTAGACGCCTTTGATAAAACTAATAAATGATAAGCCTGCAATACATGCTGGAATAATGAGTCTAGTTCATTTTTATAATTGGCCAATACTGATGCAAGCTTGGGTTCAAAACAGCGTGCGACATTTGTGTCCTTCCCCGGCTACAAGTTCCTTGTTATGCATTTTTATCTGAGGATGAAAGGTTGGATTTGGATTTTGGGTGGGGGTGGTGTCTGGGGGTCCTTTTATTTCAGGGAACCAAGAAGCGTCAAATGATTCATTTTTACTGTAACTCAAAAAATATTTAGAGACTGTATATCAGTGTCAGACCTTCTCCTCATTGTGGATGTAAACAGCATCAGTGTATAATAGTTGTGGATGGTGTTGTGCCAGACCATCACCCTCCAGTTTGAAGCAGTAAGAATATGGTGAGGGAAATCCATCCAGATACCGAGGCAGCTGTAAAACATGGCTGCCAACACTGGGGTGATGGGAATCGATAAGGTATTAGTGCTGGAGGTGGGCATGGGTGAACTCCAACTCCATCAGAACTCTGCAGGAAATGTCCCACATATTTTTCTAATCAGCCTGTTCAGGGATGTTGTCATGTCCGATCCTCTCACCATAAAGAAACACCGATGCATGTGAGCCCCTCTGAATCTTTTCAGTAGTTAGGGTTATGAATAAGAATCGCAGTTCATTGAGAGAGTGTTGACAAACAAGAAAAATTAAATTTATCTGGACTCACTCAATCTAGCCGACTAGAATTTGCTGCTCCCAATGTGGGGAGACAAAACGCAGACTTGCCAATTTGCATTACAGAACACCCATGGCCTATCACCAAAAAAAAGCACCCTGAGCTTCCAGTCACCTGTCACTTCAACACATCACTCTATTCCCTGGCCAACATCTCTGTCTCAGGCTTGCTGCAGTGAAGCTCAGCAGAAGCTGGAAGAACAACACCTAATTTTCTGCTTGGGGACTCTACAGCCTTCAAGACTCAATATCAAAATCAGTAATTAATTATAGGGCCTGAGCATCTTCTCCTGTGTCCTTTCTCAACCCCCACACACTAGGCCTTGTCATCACAGGCAACCCATTGTCAGCCATTAATGATCCCCAGTAGCACCTATTGATTATCCCAGGCAGACCTTTACCTTTCCTTTGTTCAACTGTTGTTTGCTCTCATATGCGCACTTTTTATGCTGTCGTTCTGTCTCCCTGTCACTTGGCTTCATCTCCTCTTATTGTTTACCCAATCACCACCACTTTCAGCACATACCAACATTTTCCAAGCTACAGTCAGTTCTGAGGAATGATCTCTGGACCCAAAACGTTCAGTTGAAAATGTGTTGCTGGTTAAAGCACAGCAAGTCAGGCAGCATCCAAGGAATAGGAAATTCAACTTTTCGGGTATAAGCCTCCCAAAACGTTCAGTCTGCTTTGTCTCCATAGATGCTGCTAGGCCTCCTGAGTTTGTCCAGCAATTTCTGTTTTTGTTTTTGATTTCCAACATTGGCAGTTATTGGCTATTTTGAAAAATAAACTTGGACTTCCTGCCACCCCTTCAAGTTGCTTACCTCCTTTTAGGATACTCTGTCTTTTAAAGCCCAATGCTTTGACCTTTTTTTTGGTCAAATGACCTAATATCGTTTTCGTGTTCAAACCGAAAGAACTGCTGATGCTGTAAATCAGAAACAAGAACAGAAATTGCTGGGACAGCTCAGCAGGTCTGACAGCAAGTGGGGAGAGAAATCGGAGTTAATGACTGGAAGCATGAACTGATTCCTCTCCACAGATGCTGCCACTCCTGCTGAGCTTTTCCAGCAATTTCTGTTCTTTCTCTTTATGTAACTCTGTCATGCTTCTCATTTCAATGTCCTACTTTTTTCTGTATTTCGTTTCCAGGGCCTTGCAAATTTGGACTAGCCTTGTTTGAGCATTTTGTGTATCAGTGCATGCTTGTGTGAGGTGACAGATCTTACACAGCACTGTGCAAACTTGATGTGTTACTGAAAACCACATTATTCAAAGTAACTCGCTGCTTCTTTCCAGCTAAAGAAAGCCAGAGGGGCTTGTTCTCGCTGCAGTTCGTCAGTGTCCATTTTGTATGAGTTCTCTTTACTGCCAGAGGCTGGTTCATGATTGTCATGTTTTGAACATAACACTTTTTTTTTGTTTTAGGAATTCCAGTTTTCACTGTAGAAAAATGAGGCCATTGGATTGAGAATTAATAAGCAGAACTGAAATCAAGGCAATTCAAACAAGCTTGGAGTTAGTTTAGTTTGAAAACTAACTTATGATCCTCTTCCAAGAGGAGAGTAATTTCTTGTAATGCAGCTAGGGAATCCGGAGAAAGGTTATATCCCTTACAAATACAAATAGGTTTTGCACATCACAGAATCAAATGGTTGCCAAGTCAGTAATTTACATTTCAGGATATCCCTGGCTAATTCAGGACGGAGTCTTCGGTAGGATATTCCTTTTGATGTCTGGTGATGGAAAGCTTCAGCTTTCAGCAGATCAAAGAAATCTGCAGCCATCCTCTCGGCCTTGTTGCTGAAAGCAGTCAGCTTTGGGGGATAAACTGTACACCGAAACCGTGGGAGCAGACGGGGGGATAGCAGCCTGTCATGGAGTCATCGAGATATGTAACACAGAAACAGACCTTTTGGTCCAACTCTACCATACCAAGCAGTTATTGAAATTAATCTCATCCCATTTGCCAGCACTTGGCCCATATCCTTCTAAACCCTTCCTATTCATATACCCATCCAGGTGCCTTTTTAAATGTTGCAATTGTACCAGCCTCCACCACTTTCTCTGGCAGCTCGTTCCAATCATGCACCACCCTCTGCATTGCCCCTTAAGTTCCTTTTAAATCTTTTCCTTCTCACCTTAAACCAATGCCCTCTAGTTTTGGGCTCCCCTACCCCGAGGGAAATTATCTTGACGACTTGCCCTATCCACGCTGCTCGTGACCGTATAAACCTCTCTAAGGTCACTCCTCAGCCTCCACTGCTCCAGGGAAACTAGCCCCAGCCTATTCAGCCTCTTCCTATAGCTCAGACCCTTTTAATCCTGGCAACATTATTGTAAATCATTTTTTGGAACCCTTTGAAGCTGAACGAAATCTTTCCTATTGCAGGGAGACCTGAATTGAATGCAGTATTCTAAAAGTGGCCTTTCCAATGTCCTGTACAGCTTCAACATGACTTCCCAACTCCTATACTCGATGTACTGACTAATGAAGGCACCACCTTCACCACCCTGTCTACCTGTGACTCCACTTTCAAGGAACTATGTACCTGCACCCCCAGGTCTCTTTATTCAGCCACACTCCCCAGGACCTTACCCTTAAGTGTATAACTCCTGCCCTGATTTGCCTTTCCAAAATGCCACACCTCACATTTATCTAAATTAAACTCCATCTGTCACTCCTCAGCCCATTGCCCCATCTGATCAAGGTCCCATTATACTCTGAGGTAACCTTCTTCATTGTCCACTGATTTTGGTGTCATCTGTAAGCATACTAACCATAACTGCATTCACATTGAAAAACCAGGAAAGAAGGACGTTCCTGATGATTTATTATTGAGTTTGGAAACAGGGATCACAGTCTAAGTATAGGGAATGGCCACCTAGGACTGACCTGAGGAGAAATTTCTTCACCCAGAGAGTGGTGAGCCTGTGGAATTCTCTGCCACAGGAAGTGATTGAAGCTAATTCATTGAATGCTTTCAAGAAAGAGTTAGATGTACAGCATGGAAACAGACCCTTCAGTTCAATTCAGTCCATGACTGTGACTCTAATTCTTGGGGCTAAAGTGCAAATGCTTCTCATTGTATTTTGATTTTTCTCACTGTAGAATATACGCGACAATGAAATCATTCATTCAAATAGTGTAAATCTTCCACTCTCCATGCCAGTTCAAATTATATGTTTAATGTGGGCATTACTGGTGAGGTCAGCATTTATTGCCCATCCCTAATTGTCCAAAAGGCATTCGGAACCAATGGCACTACTATGGGTCGAGTGCCACATGTAGGTCAGATCAAGTAAGGTGGCAGGTTTCCATCCCAAGAAGATAACAATGAACTAGATGGGTTTTTAGATTTAAATTTGGATTCCCTACAGCGTGGAAACATCCCTCTGGCCCAACAAGTCCACACAGACCCTCCGAACAGTAACCCACCCAGACCCATTTCCCTCTGACTAATGCACCTAACACTGTGGGCAATTTAGCATGGTTTTAAATGACAATTAACAATGGTTACATGAATATTGGCCTGACCTGTTTTTGTTTTCTAGTTTTTGTTTGTAGATATTTTTATTGAAATTTAACATTTTTGCAAATTTACAAAAATAAACAAAACTCTCAAATACAAACATTGATGTACAATTAAATCATATATACAATAGTCATAATTTAACAAAGAAAAGAGAAAGAAAGAAAACAAAAAAAGATTAAAAAAACGAGAAAAGAAAGAAAAAAAAACTCAACTTTCTACTAATCTAACCTATAACTAACCAGAGTGTATACCTAAGTCTCTTACATGCTCGGAATGTATAAACATCAAATATAATAAAACCCGTATTCGCGCAGGATTCCTCTCCCAAGGGGCCCCGGAGCAGCCCGGTCTGAAATCTTCACTAAATAAAAGCCCTTGTTAGGATAGCCGAAATATCTGCATTTATATAATTCAAAAAGGGCTGCCATATTTTATAAAATAATTCAGTCTTTCGGTGCACCATATTTGTGAGGAAGTCAAGGGGGATATATTCCATAATTAATCTGTGCCAATTTGAAAGTCCAGGGGGGCCCTCAGCCACCCAGTTCACCAAAATATTTTTCCTTGCACAGAAAGAGAGAATAGAAAATAGTCTCTTCCCATGCATATCCAGAGATGAGAGGTTCGAAAAGCCCAAAAGGAGAGATACAGGGTCCACCCTAATTTCCGTTCCTAAAATTTCTGTCAGGGTATTTGCCACTTTAGTCCAGTATCTGCGGATTTTCTGACAAGTCCACAGACAATGTGCAAGAGTACCCACCTCTATTTTGCATTTAGGACACATTGGAGATGCTCCTGCCTTAAATTTTGCCAGTCGAGCCGGAGCTATATGGGCCCTATGAAGTATCTTTAGTTGGATAGCCTGAGTTCTGTTACAGATAGCAATTCTTCTAGCATTTTCCCAAATGTCATTCCACATATCCTCAGAGATTTCTAGCCCCAAGTCCTGCTCCCATGTTTTAAGCAGGTCATCCATGTCTCCTGAGACTCCATCATGTAGCAAATGGTATATAGTACTAACGGAGGATGCCCCCGCTGGTCGTAAGACATTACGTTCTCTGTCTGATTTATAAAGACTATCTATTAATGTAGTCTTCCTCTGTATATAATCTCGAATTTGGAAGTATCGAAAGAGATCCCCATTAGGTATTCCGAATTTCAGACGCAGCTGCTCAAAGGACATCAGGATCCCATCTTTAAATAGGTCCCCTAAGCATGAGATGCCCCTGGATCTCCAGAGTTTAAAGGTGGCATCTGTAATCCCCGGTTGGAGTCCCCATGCGCCTACTATTGGTGCATGGGGGGATGTTTTATGTGAGTTACCCTCATTTTGCCGCATTATATTCCAGGCCTTAATTGTGTTTAATATTATGGGATTTTTACAGTGGTCTGTAATGATTTTCCTCTTATCTGAAAATAAAAGG
The DNA here is from genome assembly GCF_020745735.1 of Hemiscyllium ocellatum. Taxonomy (NCBI): domain Eukaryota; kingdom Metazoa; phylum Chordata; class Chondrichthyes; order Orectolobiformes; family Hemiscylliidae; genus Hemiscyllium; species Hemiscyllium ocellatum. The sequence continues at coordinate 16,717,061 of NC_083403.1, forward strand.
TTAATAAGTGGGTATTTTACTTGGGAGGCTTCGATATCCAGCCAAATTGATTGTGGATCAGATGAAACCCAATCAGCTATGTAACTTAGTAGGGAGCTTAACTGATATTTCCTAAAGTCTGGGAAGTCCAGTCCTCCCCTTGCCTGTGGAAGCTGTAGCTTCTTCAGCTTAATAAGGGGCCGTCTATGGTTCCAAATAAAGGAGCCCAACCAGCCATATAATTTACGTAGGGCTAGCCTTGGCAGCATCAGCGGGAGCATTCTCATAGGATATAAGAGACGGGGCAGAACATTCATTTTATTTAATGCTATTCTCCCTAGCCAGGAAATCGGAAGGTCTCTCCATCGCTGGAGGTCCTGCCTTATCCTTTCCATTAATTGTACAAAATTAGCCCTATACAGCTGATCAAATACTGGCGTGATAAAAATACCTAAATATAAGAAGCCCTCCAGGGACCAACGGAAGGGAAAAGGGGATCCGTCCATTAAGTGGGGTATCATAGCCAGACCACCCATTGGCATGGCTTCCGATTTTGAAAAATTAATTTTATAGCCTGAGAATGCACTAAATGTATTAATAACTTGAATTAGACGAGGCACTGACATTAAAGGATTACTGAGGAATAAGAGAACGTCATCTGCATGGAGGGTAATTTTGTGTTTACCTGTACCAATCCTCGGGGCCGTTATATTAGGATCAGTCCGGATGGCTTCTGCTAATGGTTCGATTATCAGTGTAAACAACAATGGTGAGAGAGGACATCCTTGACGGCAGCCCCTACCCACACTGAAGCCATCCGATCTTAACCCATTAGTAATAACAGCTGCTTTGGGGTCATTATACAATGTTGAGACCCATTTGGTAAACACCTGTCCAACGCCAAACCTTTCCAATGTGTAAAATAAATATGACCATTCAACCCTATCAAATGCCTTTTCCGCATCCAATGAAATTACTACTCCTGGTATCTTTCCCTGATGACAGGCTTGGATCATATTCAAGACCCTTCTGTTGTTATTGGATGATCTGCGGCCCTTAATAAATCCCGTCTGGTCCTCCTTTATAATATATGGCAGTACCCTTTCTAGTCTTAGTGCTAACATTTTTGAGAGAATTTTAAAGTCTACATTTAGTAAGGATATTGGTCTGTAAGATGCACAATCTTCTGGGTCTTTTCCTTTTTTGAGGATAAGAGAAATATTTGCTTCTTTCAGCGTGGGCGGGAGACAGACCTGACTATGCGCAAAATTATACATATCCATAAGTGGGTCAACCAATATTCCTGTAAATTCTTTATAGAATTCAGCTTGAAAACCATCCGGGCCCGGTGCTTTTCCGCTCTGAAGTTGCCTAATTGCCTCAAGTATTTCTTGGACTGTTAAAGGGGTATTTAGGGCCGACACCTGTTCCGGAGTCAGGCCCGGGAAGGTCAAATTTTTAAAAAATGACTGCATCCTCCTAATCCTATCTTCACAATCCTGCGATCTATATAGTTCAGAATAAAATTCTTTAAAGGTCGCATTGATCTTTTTATGATCATGAGTCAGGGTACCTGTACTTTCCTTGATGGTCGGAATAGTTTGAGGGGCTTTCTTTTTCTTTGCAAGAAATGCTAAGTATCCGGTTTGTCGCCATATTCATATAATCTTTGTTTCGCAAATAATATTTCCCTTTTAGCCGTTTGAGTAAGCGCGGTGTTTAAAGCTGTCCTAAGAGCTGTAATCCTCTGCAATTTTGTGATAGAAGGTCTATCAGCGTATGCTGTTTCGGCTGCTTTTAGGCGAGCTTCGAGCAGACGCTGTTGCTCTCCCTTCATTTTCCTCTGGGTCGCTGAATAGGAGATGATCAAACCTCGTGCATAAGCTTTGATGGTCTCCCACATCATTGACGGATTGCTAGCCGTACCAGTATTAATTTCTAAAAAAGTTTTAAGTTCTTGGGAGAAGTACTTAAAAAATTTGCTATCTTTTATCAGGAAGGGGTCCATACGCCAATGCCGAGCAGATGTCCCATTGTTCTTTACCTTAGTTTCCATGTATACAGCGGCATGGTCAGAGATTGCTATAGTACCTATTTTACAGGTTGCTATAGAGTTTAGAAAAATCGATGGGGCAAAAAACATATCAATTCTTGTGTGACATTTATGTGGATTAGAGTAGAAAGAAAAATCTCTACCCTGTGGATGGAGACATCTCCATACATCTACCAATCCTAATTCTTTATTCAGGTCCGCCAGTTGTCTAGATCTGGGAGATACTCCAGCGGCACTCTTGGGAATCCTGTCTATTTCCGGATCCATAACACAATTAAAGTCTCCCCCTATAATTGTATGACGGGCACCAAAGGCCATCAGTTTTGAAAAAGCTTCCGTTATGAATTTAAAGGGGTGTGCCGGGGGGCAGTATACATTTAAGATCCCATATTCCTCTCCATTTATGAGGGCTTTAATCAAAATATATCGTCCAGATTCGTCTTTTATCTGATTTAGAATTTTCAAAGGGAAGTTCTTCCGGACAAGGATAACGACTCCCCTGCTTTTTGAATTAAAAGAGGAAAAAAAGGCCTGATCAAATCCGCCCTGTCGTAATTTTAAGTGTTCTTTATCCGACAGGTGTGTCTCCTGTAGGAGAGCTATATCAACTCTCTCCTTCTTAAGATTTGATAATATTTTCTTCCTTTTAACTGGCGAATTACTCCCCCTGACATTCCAGGTGCACCACTTAACCGACTGTTCAGCCATAATCATCTGGACAGATCCGAGACCCCTCGGGAGGGGAAACCCTATCTAGAACATCCCGAGCATGGAGCATACAAGATTTACAAAAGTAAAGATTCTCTGATACACTCAAAACAATATAACAAAAAACTCTTTCTAAGTATAAAAAATATAAAACATTCCGAATTGGAGATTTTCTCCCTTGTTCCCAGGGAGCGTCACTTCCTCTCCCACAGTCCATCTTACCCTCTTCCAACCAGTGCCCCACCCTTGACCCAGGTGTTCCTCAATAAAATGAGGAGAATTCAAATATAATATAAAGCTAGAGTTAACAGTGAACACCCCACCCCCACCCACACCCACATCTAAATATATTTGGGAATATTAATACCATATATAACTATAAAATTACAATCTCAACATGTAATACTTAAATATAATACCACAAAATAACAGGGGAAAGAAAAACAACCCCGCTCCTAAAAACAGAAGTAAAATAGAATAAGGTAACCACCTCTCCCCATCAACATTAACCAAACGCCCCAACATATATATATATACATACACACACAGGGGGAAAGATAGGAAAAGATGAAGGGATGTAAACCAAAATAATGGGAAAGGCAGACCAACGTCCACAATCTCTTACAGTTTATTTAAGAGAGTCCAAGAATTCCTTAGCCTTCTCCGGTGATCCGAAGTTATATATGGATCCTTCGTGGCTAAGGCGTAGCGTCGCTGGATATCGTAAGGAGTACTGGATATTTAAGTCCCTTAAACGTTTCTTCGCCTCATCGAATGCCTTCCTCTTTCGGACCAAAGCTGGGGAGAAGTCCTGGAACAGCATGATCCTGGATCCTTTGTGGGTCATAGCTTGGGGATCTTTTCCCAGATTTCTTGAGGCTTCCAGGAGCATCTGCCTCTCCCTATAGCTCTGCAACTGGAACAGGACCGGGCGTGGGCGCTGGGTTGAGCCGGGCCCACGTACTGTGACCCGGTAGGCCCATTCTACCCTTACCTGGCCTGATCCATTATGCAGATTTAAAAGTTGTGGCAGCCAATGCTCTAAGAATGCTGTCAGCTGGCCTCCCTCTTCCTGCTCGGGCAGGCCCAACAACCGAATATTTTTTCTACGACATCGATTTTCGAGGTCATCAATGTGGTTTTCTAGGTTCTGGACTCGATTCTCGAGAAAACGGATGTGGTCGGCTGTTGATTTTATCCCAGTCTCTGAGGCTGCGGCCTTCGACTCCACCTCTCTGACTCGGCACTCCAATTCCTGAATGTCTCTGCCCTGCTTCTGCAGCTCGGCTGATAGTGCTTCTCTGCTCTGCCGAGACTCATCGATAAAAGCATCAATCTTCGCCTCCCACCTGGCAAACATCTCCTCAAAGCTCATCTTCATTGGTAAATCTCCTGAAGTAGCTGAAGACACCTTTGTTGCAGCTGAAGAGGGAGAGGGTGGGGGAGGGGGAGGGGGAGGGGTCCCTGCTTTCTTAGAGCCGCCTGTTCCCTTCCCTTTACTCATTTTCCAGCTAGTATTAGACTATTTAAATGTACTAATAGGTAACTATTTAACGTTAACAACTATTATAAATGGTTTAGTGAGTGTGGTGGGGGTGGATAGCCCACTTCTCCCAAGTTTTGGGTAGAGCACTGTGGACTCAGTCTTGCTGGGTCGCCGCCATCTTGGATCCCCCCCGTTTTCTAGTTTTTTAAAATTGAATTCAAATTTCACTGTCTGCCATAGCAAGATTCAAATCCATGTCTCCTGAACATTAGCCTGACACTCTGAATGGCTTATCACTACACCACCCCCTCCCGTGAAGTGTTATGATGCCTTAACTAAGAGGTACAATGCTCTGTCCCACCCATTCCCTATTGCACCAATCCGCCCATTGTTCTGAATCACATATGTTGTCTGATATAAATATACCAAACGCACGCCGTCTGACTGCACTTTTATTCTTGTATTTTTAATGTGTATTGATTACCAAGACCATAAATCTGATTTGCTACAGACAAAACTGCATATTGTTATTGTATTAGCTATCTGGGCTCTAAACTCTGGAACTATCTCTTTAAATCTTTGGCCTTTCTATGCATCTTTTTCCCCTTTCTCCCTGACTCTTTGTGCATTTGCGCTCACTCTTGCTCACTTGTGGCATATTTCCTGGCCGGTGGACTAGGCAGTACCAGTCAACGAAACAGGTAATGAGAATAAAACAGTAGTGTCTGTCAGGGCCATAATATTGGAGAAATTGAAATTAGGTTTTGCCCTTCAGGGACTGTGATCAGTTTTAACCATCCAATTTCACACTCTCTGAACCTGAGAGACGGAGTTGACGTTTTGGGCATAAGCCCTTCATCAGGAATGAATGGCTTATGCCCGAAACATTGAATCTCCTCCTCGGAAGCTGCCTGACCTGCTGTGCTTTTCCAGTTCCACACTTTTCCACTCTTACTCTCCAGCATTTTCAGTCCTCACTTTCTCCCGGCACCTGAGAGATGCATGAAGCACCCATCCAAGTTCCACTCCTGACGGTGGCTCATGTTCTGTCTTTATCCCAAACGATCCTTGCTCCCATTCCTTGCAAGGTCAATCGTGTAATTCTCTGGTTTATGGAAGAGGTGGTGGAATACTTTAAAAGTTCTGTTGTTTGCCTTCTCTTGCTGAGCAATCACCTGGCTGAGTTGCAAGTTGTTCTTGTTTTGCAGTTCTCAGCAGAAAGGGTTTGGATAACAGTCATATACCATCACATCAAATGTTTATTTGATATACGTGCCAAGTCATTATTATTTTACAACTTTTTTTATTGGATGTTCAAACTCGACCAACTGCAAATTTATCACCCTGCCACACAGGCATGGAAGAATCCTGGCATATCTGTCAATCACTCCTAATTTTAAAAAGTTTTATTAAGAACTTGAAACCCTGTTATCACAGGCTTGGCTTTTGTTTTGCTGACATGAAGGGTTTGAAGTTCCTGATGAAATAGTGAGGTAGATTTATCTAGTTGATTGGCGTTTATTTGTAGTATGTCCCATTGACACACCGATAAATACAGCAGCAGCTCACCAAGATAATTTAAATAGTTGCACCCTTCAGCAATTTTTTTTCTTTAATGATAGCTGTTCCTGCAAGATCCTGATGGGATATTGACACTTTGGATGTGGAAAGGACGTTTGTGAGATATTCTAGAACGAAGGGGTCACTTTTGAAAACGAAGGAGAATTTTAATTCTGATAGTGTCTTTCAAAGACTGGATCGTTATCAAAAAACAGTGGAGGCAGAGGTAGATTAGATCCTCCAGCAAAGGGGTGAAATGTTAGGAGGGGTAGGCAGGAATGTTAATTATGTAGATCATATCTAAGGATGTAGCAAGCATGAGGGGCTGATTGACCTGCTCTTGCCCCTAATTTGCATGCTGTGTACTTCTGGACCCAGAGTACTTGTAAGGTGATAAAGTTAGTCTTGAAATGGAAGCTTGATGCAAATAGCAAGGTGAAGGTACAGGTACTCCAGGGTTACATGAGTTTACCTCTGTGAAACTGCGTTTTAAGCTTTTACTAGAATTGTTAGTTCTCGCTTTTTTTAATATTTGTGTTGTCTACTACTTTGAGGTGAATTGTACAGCAGTAAATGCGTGAACAGTGTGACACAGATTATTAGATTAGATTTACAGTGTGGAAACAGGCCCTTCGGCCCAACAAGTCCACACCGACCCGCCGAAGCGCAACCCACCCATACCCCTACATTTACCCGTTACCTAACACTACGGGCAATTTAGCATGGCCAATTCACCTGACCCGCACATCTTTGGACTGTGGGAGGAAACCGGAGCACCCGGAGGAAACCCACGCAGACACGGGGAGAACGTGCAAACTCCACACAGACAGTCACCTGAGGCGGGAATTGAACCCAGGTCTCTGGCGCTGTGAGGCAGCAGTGCTAACCACTGTGCCACCGTGCTGCCCACCAATTATGATTGGTGTATAAAGATCAAGGAGGATTTGCATTTAGATAGTAGCTTGCAGCAAGTCAGATATGTTTCTCATCCACGTACGTCAGGGACTCAGGGTCAATTCCAGGCTCTGGCAACTGTCTGTATGACGTTTGAACATTCTCCCCGTGTCTGTGTGGGTTTCCTCCCAGGTGCTCCAGTTCCCTCCCACAGTCCAAAGATGTGCAGGTTAGGTGGATTAGTCGTGGTGGGTGGGAGAGGAAGGTCTGATGCTCTTTGGAGAGTTGATGTGAACTCTATAGGCTGAATGGCCTGCTTCCATGTGGTGGGGATTCTTATGAAATTCTATTGTGAAATAGAAAGAGAAATAGGCCATTCAGCCCCTCAGGCCTGCTCTGTTGTTCTATAAGATCATGGCTGATTTGCTCCAGGCGTCAACCCCTATTTCACACCAGCTCCTCATGGCTTTCGGCTCATGGGTTGACATGTCAAAATTCTATCTCCCCTTTTAGTGATCTAGTCTTCAGAGCACAATCTAGGGTAGGGAATTCCAGATGTTCAATACATTTGGGAGAATAAATTCCTTTTTTAAATGAGATTAAATGTGTTCCCTTTTAATTTGGTGTTATGTCCCCCAGTTTGAGATTCTCCCATTCGTGGAAGTATCTTCTCCACCTCCTCACAACAACTCATTCTGTAATTCGTTGATTATGTCATCGGTGTTTCTTGCCTCACTCATTTGGCATTGGAAAAACTTTGCAATTTCACTTCCAGTTTCCATCCCACCCTCATCTTCACCTGATCCACCTCTGACTCCTCCCTTCCCTTTCTCAACATCTGTTTCCAGGGATAGGCTGGCCACCAATATCCACTACAAATCCACTGACTCCCACAGTTACCTTTACGATACATCCTCATACCTACTTCCTGTAAAGACTTCATTCCATTCTCCTAGTCTCTCCGTCTTCATTGCATCTGTTTTGGTGATGCCACTTTCCATGTCTGATCTATCTCTCACTTCTGCTGTCACCCTCTCCCAAAACAATGCTGGGTTTAGAACATAAGAACTAGGAGCAGGATAGGTCATCTGGCTCATTGAGCCTGCTCTGCCATTCAAAAAGGTCATGGCTTATTGAATATTACAACGTAGTACAGGCCCTTCAGGCCTCAATGTTGCGCTGACCTGTGGAACCAACCTGAAGCCCATCTAACCCACACTATTCCATTCTTGTGCTTATGCCTATTCATTGACCATTTAAATGCCCTTAAAGTTGGTGAGTCTATTACTGTTGTAGGCAGTGCATTCCACACCCTTGCTACTGAGTAAAGAAACTCCCTCCGACATTTGTCCTATTTTATATATCACGCTTCAATTTAAAGCTGTGTTCCCTCATGCTAGCTATCACCATCCGAGGAAAAAGGCTCTCACTGTCCAATCTATCTAACCCTCTGATTATCTTATGTCTCCATTAAGCCGCCTCTCGACCACCACCTCTCTAATGAAAACAACCTCAAGTCCCTCATCTTTTCATGGTTTCAGCTCCACTTACTCAACTGCCCACCATAACCTTTAATTCCTTTTACTATTCAAAAATCTAACTATCTTTGCCTTAAAAACATTCAACAAGGTAGCCTCACCTGCTTTACTGGGCAGGGAACTCTACAGATGTGCTGACAACTGAGCTTACCTTTTCCAGCAATTTCTATTTTTGTTTTTGAGCTTACACCACTGCTTGTGGGATCAAGTGACATTTTAGGACTCTGGTCTCTTCACATTTTATTTTTGTCTGAAAGAAGAGGATTCTGAGTGACAGGCTAACAAGGGTTGGGGTCAGGAGTTACAGGTGCAATGGAGCAGATTCAGGATGATCCCAGTGCTGCAGTTACATTGGAAGCATCCACTCCTGTAACATTGCATCCTGATGATCAGACTGAATTCGCAATATCTGCCCTAACCGAAGAGATTAAAAAGCCAACTGGCTGATAGTTCTGCAGTGAGGCAGGATTCTCATGGCACTCTGAGCTTGTCGTGAGTTGTCATAGTAACACGAGGGCTCACTGAAGCACTGTGTGCTGGTGTGCGGCAAGTGCTGTGGTTTTACAAGACATTCCAGGGACAGATCTTAACCCATTGCTTCTGTTCTTGCCACAACCTGTCAGCGGGAAATAACTAAATAAAGTAATCTTTAGCCTATGTGTTTAACTCTTGAGGTAATGCGATGCAGAAATGCTGGGAACAAGTAAAGCTTTGCTCTTAGGGTGTATTGTCAACGTTTATGATGATCACTCTCTGTCAACCCCATTTCTGTGTTCAACTTCTATACATACGCTAGCAATTGATGCACTGATGGCTATTTTATGTCCACAAAGTCAATGTGAATGTCTGCATAGGATCTGATTTAAATCCGTGGACAGAAATTAAAAAGCAGACATCATCAGACAGTAGTCTCATATGTGATGCAGTTAAGGGTCAAGGGTATCTTGGAGAGGGTGTAGAATATTCCCAAAGGCAAGAGGGACCAGGAGGAGTTTGTGGTACACATTGGAAGTAACAACATGGGAAGAGAAAAGATGGATTCTAAGGAGACAATATAGGAAGAAGGGCTTATGCCCGAAACGTCGAATCTCCTGTTCCTTGAATGCTGCCTGACCTGCTGCGCTTTTCCAGCAACACATTTTCAGCTCCGATCTCCAGCATCTGCAGTCCTCACTTTCTCCTCCAATATAGGAAGATAGGCAGGAATTTAAGAAGTAGGGTCTAGAGAGTAGAGTCTAGAGAGATTAGATTTTTTACAGTATGGAAACAGCCCCTTTGGCCCAATACATCCACACTGACCCTCTGAAGAGTAACCTACCCAGACCCATTTCCCCCTGACTAATGCACCTAACATTTTGGACAATTTGCCATGGCCAATTCATCTAACTTGCATATCTTTGGACTGCGGGAGGAAACCAGAGCACCCAGAGGAAACCCACACAGACACGGAGAGAATGTGCAAAATTCACAGTCGCTTGAGATGGGAATTGAACCCGGGTCCCTGGCACGGTGAGGCACCAGTGCTAACCACTGAGCAGCCACTGTGCACCCAATTTGGATTATTCCTGGTGCCATGAGCTAGTGAGGGTGGGAATAGGAAGCTGGAGCAGATGAATCCGTGGCTGAGAAGCTGGGGCAAGGAGAAGGATTCACATTTTTGGATCATTGGAAACTCTCTTTAGGGTAGAAGCGACCTGTATAAGAAGGACAGATTGCACCTGAATTGGAAGGAGACTAATATACATTTGGGGACATTTGCTGAAGCTGCTTGGGTGGATTTAAACTAGTAAGGGGGAGCAGGGAGATGGTGAGAAAAGGGGTCAGTCTGAGACTGGTACAGTTGGGGGAAAAAGGAGCAGGGCAAGGATTTACATGTATTTTCCTGAAGAAGGTCTTATGCTCGAAATGTTGACTCTCCTGCTCTTCGGATGCTGCCTGACAGGCTGTGCTTTTCCAGCACCATACTTTTCAACTCTGATCTCCAGCATCTGCAGTCCTCACTTTCTCCATGTGTTTGAAAAGGCAAGGACTGACTAGGGATAATCAACCTGTTCCTGTACATGGGAAATTACGTCATTAACTTGCTTGAGTTTTTTGAAGACTGAACAGTGGATGTGATCGATATGAACTTCAGTAAGGCATTATTTGATGAGGTTCTGCGTGGTAGCCCAATTAGCGAGGTTAGATCTCATTGGAATACAGGGAGAACTAGCCATTTGGATACAGAACTGACTCCATGGTAGAAGACCGAAGGTGGTGATCGAGGGTTGCTTTTTGGACTGGAGGCCTGTGACCAGTGGTGTGCCACAAAACCCACCGCTTTTTGTCATTTAATGTAATTTGGTGTGAGTATAGGCGGTATAGTCAGTAAGTTTGCAGATGACACCAAAATTGGTGTGGTGGACAGCCAAGAAGATTACCTCATAGTACAATAGCACGTGGATCAGATGTGCCAATGGACTGAGGAATGGCAGATGGAGTTTAATTTAGATAAATCTGAGGTGCTGCAGTTTGGAAACTCAAATTAGGGCAGGACTTGGACACTTAGTGGGAAGGTCCTGGGAGCTGTTGCTGAATAAAGATCCTTTCGAGTGCAGATACGTAGTTCCTTGAAAGTGGAATCACAGGTAGATAGGATAATGATGGCAGCGTTTGGCTGCTTGCTTTTATCGGTCAGTTCTATGGGAGGTATGATGAGTCTGTACAGGACATTGGTTAGGCCACTTTTGAAATATTGCCAGCAATTCTGGTCTCCCTGCTATGGGAAGGATATTGTGAAACTTGAAAGGGTTCACAAAAGATTTACAAGGATGCTGCCAGAGTTGGAGGGTTTGAGCTACAGGGAGAGGCTGAATAGGCTGGGATTATTTTCTGTGGAGTGTTGGAGGCATGGCAAAGGTGAATAATCCAGGTGTTTTTCCTCTGGATGGGGATGTCCAAAGTTAGAGGTCAAAGGCTTAGGATGTGATGGGAAAGGTCTGAAAGGGACCTGAGAGGCAACTTTTTCACAGATGGTGGTGAGTGTATGGAACAAGTGGCCAGAGGACATGGTGGAGGCTGGTGCAATTACAGCATTCAAAAGGCATCTGGATGGGTGCATGCATGGGAGGGGATTAGAGGAGTATAGGCTAAATGCTGGTAAATGGGACGAGATATATTTAGGGCATCTGGTCGGCATGGACGAGTTGGACTGAAGAGTCTGTTTCCATGCTGTACAGCTCAATGACTAAGTGTTGAAAATGAGCGGCCGTGGTTAACTTTTTGTCTGAAGTTAATTTCCTCATCCAAAGGCTTGTTCCCAGATCCTAAGGATGTTCTTCACCGTGGTACTCGAGAGCACTGAGGCACTGTCAGGTGCCAACTCTTAGCTGAAGTTTAAAAAGTTTCACCTTTCATTTACATTCTGTGAACAAACTTACTGCCATGTTTCTTACATTATATCTTAACGTTTAGGCACCATAGGTACGACTCTTTTTCTATTCCCACTGAAGGTATCAGACCAGCTGAGCTTGCCCAGCACTTTTAGTTCTACATTAGGGCAGCATGATGGCTCAGTGGTTAGCTCTGCTGCCTCACAGCACCAGGGTCCCAGGTTTGATTCCAGCCTCTGGTGACTGTCTGTCTGTGTTTAGGGTATAGGTTTGCTCGCTGAGCTGTAGGTTTGATATCCAGACATTTCATTACCTGGCTAGGTAACATCATCAGTGGCGACCTCCAAGTGAAGCAAAGCTGTTGTCTCCTGCTTTCTATTTATATTTTCTCCTGGATGGGGTTCCTGGGGTTTGTGGTGATGTCATTTCCTGTTCATTTTCTGAGGGGTTGATAGATCTAGGTGCCATCTATGTGTTTGTTTATGACATTGTGGTTGGAATGCCAGGCCTCTAGGAATTCTCTGGCATGTTTTTGCAACAACCTTCACAAACCTTGCAAAAAACTGTGTGTGGAGTTTGCACATTCTCCTTGTGTCTGTGTAGGTTTCCTCCGGGTGCTCCGGTTTCCTCCCACGGTCACAAATATGTGCATTTCAAGTGTATTGGCCATGCTAAGTTTCCCATAGTGTTGGGTGGGTTAGTCTTCGGAGGGTCGAAGGACCTGTTTCCACACTGTAGGGAATCTAATCTAATCTAATATCAGAAGTACGTACTTGGAGTTCTCAAAGTTTTGAGATGCCCTAAAGTTATGAAAGATCCAGTAGAAATGGAATTTATATTTCTTTATGTAGCCTTGCCAGTCTTTTTTATAATATTTGCGAAGTTCTTTGTATTAGATCTCGAAAAAAGTCCCTTTTTTCTATCCACCCACCCACCCTACCCGAACCCATACCTGTCATCTACTTCCACCTGCCTTTTGTTGTACACCCTTGCTGTCTTGCTCGCGTCTCTCTGGGCCCAGGTACTTGGCAGCAGAGGTTGGCAGTGTGTGGGGATTCTGGGTACCGGAGTGTTCACTACCACAAAGCTGTGGAAGCTCAGTCATTGAGTGAATTTAAGACTGAGATAGGTCCTTGATGGTCAAGGGTTATGGGGAGAAGGCAGGAGAATGGGGATGAGAAACGTATGGTGGAACAGACTCGATGGGCTGAATGACCTAATTTCTGCTCCTATGTCTTACGGTCTTCTGGAGTGAGGGATGGACTTTGTGGCTTTGTTTTTTTGGAAGTGAGGGCTTGTGGCAGAGGTCGAGGAGTGATCTCGGTGTTTCCTTTTGACTGTTCCTTCTGTTTCTGCTTCTGTTTTTAATCCGGCCTTTTGTATTCCACAATGGCACCAGAGACAAGTACACGTGAGAATAAAAATCTAAAGCACCAAATAAGCCTTTTATATTTCACCCTTTTCCTTGTGTTTTGTTCAATTAGAATGATTAAAAAAAACTCTTTTTTTTCAGTAAAACATATGACAAATTATTAAACCAAGTTAGGTGAGTGGTCTTTGAAAAATCATAATGTGATTCAAGAAAAGCAATCTGCTGTCAATTCAAGATTACCATTTAACTACTGAATAGCTTTTAGTTCTCCAACAGTGAACAATTAAAGGAATCCTTTTGCAGATTTGTTTTCAGCAATCTCTCCGGACTAAAGGATCCAGTTAGCTTTACTCCATTAGAGTTTTTCTTTCTTTAATGCTTCTTACTGGGTGTGTGTGTGTGTGTGTGTGTGTGTGTGTGTGTGCGCGCTTATGGCAATGATAGAAGACACTGTGGAGTAAAAATTGTTAAAACTTTGACTGGATATTTAGAATGGATGATGCTACAGTTTTCTCCCTCTGTCTTCCTCATGACATCAGGAGTTTTCAAGATTACCATGCTTGATGACTCATTAGTCACTTTTCTATCAATGATAAAAATCACACAACACCAGGTTGTAGTCCAACAGGTTGAGTTGGAAGCACACTAGCTTTCGGAGCGACACTCCTTCATCAGGTAATAGTACCTGATGAAGGACTGTTGCTTCGAAAGCTAATGTGCTTCCAATTAAACCTGTTGGACTATAATCTGGTGTTGTGTGATTTTTAACTTTGTACACCCCAATCCAGCACTGGCATCTCCAAATCATTCTATCAATGAGATTGATTGACTGAGCTCAAGTTTCTGTGATTTAAGGAAAATATTAGCTGTTACCTTTCATGGTAAAGTGCTTTACAGTGCAGGTGACCCATGCTTTGATCCGATGATATCACCAATGAAGCTGCTTGGCTATTTGTTGGGATTATAGCTAGGACACTTGTTTTTTCCAATTTATTATGCAGATTGTCTTCCTTTGCTCATGTGATGGCTGCGTAAGTTGCATTCTGATGTTTCTTGACTGGGTTTTCAGTCTTTCTGACTATATTTGGAGATATTTTGTGATGCTAGCTTTATATCTGTGTCACAAAGTTGGTGTGTAAAAATGACAAAATTGTAAAATGAATTGAAAAGCAATGTGTGGTCCCTTTTTTAAAAGATTGTGCTTTGTCTACGCTTGGAAGTTTGCGAGCATTGTGCAGAGAGCCCCAAAATTGAAACAAGTGTATCAAAAAACTCTTCAGTTAGTAGAGGTAAAAACAATTACTGCAGATGCTGGAAACCAGATTCTGGATCAGTGGTGCTGGAAGAACACAGCAGTTCAGGCAGCATCCAACAAGCAGCGAAATCGACGTTTCGGGCAAAAGCCCTTCATCAGGAATAAAGGCAGTGAGCTGGAAGCGTGGAGAGATAAGCTAGAGGAAGGTGGGGGTGGGGAGAGAGTAGCATAGAGTATAATGGGTGAGTGGGGGAGGAGATGAAGGTGATAGATCAGGGAGGAGAGGGTGGAGTGAATAGGTGGAAAAGGAGCTAGGCAGGTCGGACAAGTCATGGGGACAGTGCTGAGCTGGAAGTTTGAAACTAGGATGAGGTGGGGGAAGGGGAAATGAGGAAGCTGTTGAAGTCCACATTGATGCCCTGGGGTTGAAGTGTTCCGAGACGGAAGATGAGGCGTTCTTTCTCCAGGCGTCTGGTGGTGAGGGAGCGGCGGTGGAGGAGGCCCAGGACCTCCATGTCCTTGGCAAAGTGGGAGGGGGAGTTGAAATGTTGGGCCACGGGCTGATGAAGGTTTTCAGTTAGTAGGTTCAAGGAACATCTTTACCCAGGCAACAGTTTAAATTCAGTTAATTAATTTGAAAAGGGACTTGGAGATTAAGGGCCAATTAACTTCACATCTGTTGGTTTGGACTACCTCCAACCAATCCGATTGTGAAGATGTTATTATGTTATCACTGGTATAAAAGATGCAGGAATTTGAAAATTAGAGAGAGAGCCACCTGAAGGGTAGAGAGCGAAGTGTCATCTATGAAAGAAATACCGGGCTCTGAAGAAATTTTTACAAGAAAGCTCTTTAAAAGTGCATTATCTACCTGCAAAGGTAAAAGGCATGTTTAGTAAGTATTCTCGATGCCAGAAAACAACTGAAGAGAGTTTTGAACAGAAGAAAACAATGGAGAGGCATTCGGAACAGAATAATTACAGAGAAAAATCCCCAACAGCAAAATCAGTGGCAAGGAAGTGGACCATTCGGGGGATCATTCTGTGTGAACGCAGAGAGACTAAGCTTTAATTTATTGTTTTCTTATTAATTGGATTTATATAAGTGGGTTCTGCGTTATTGAAACAGCATATAAATAGAATTTAAGTTAGAAAATAGGTAGTAGCTAGGGAGTAATTGTTCAGTTTGTTAGGAATTCTGTTAGTTTGTTCACTGTTTGAGTTAGACAAATAAATTGTTACTTGTTAATTATAAGACTGAAAGGATTTCACTTCATTTAACCGTGCCTTCATAACATTGGTGGGTGAGAGATAGGTTATACCCCTTGTCACACTGCTTTATCAGATTGAGGTTAGGTGTTTCAGTTTTCATTATCGGAGGGGTGTTGACCTCCGCTCCACAACACTTGTGTTTTGTCCCTTCTGGGCTACAGTTATTTGGAACTCTTGGTAACCTGTTGAGTTCACATGTCTGATGTTTTTATGTCCATAGCATTTTACAGCTTCTTTGGAGTTTATTTTCCAAGTGTTGTGACCTAACTTTCCTTAGAAAAATGTGATAACCTATACTTGGCTATGGTGAAATGCATTTGAAAGTTGTACACACTTTCCAAAACGTTATCACTGTTTAGTGTTATTAAACTGATCAAAATGAAGGAGTTCAATTTCCATACTGGCTGAGGTTACCATCAAGGGCTCTCCTTGCCACAGTTATACAGGGCCTCGGTGAGGTCACACCATGAGTGTCGTGTGCAGTTTTGGTCTCCTAGTCTGAGGAAGGGCATTATTGCTATTGATAGAGTCCAGTGAAGGTTCACCAGACTGATTCCAGAATTGCAGGGCTGACATATGAGAAAAGACTGGATCAACAGGACTTGTATTTGCTGGAATTTAGAATGATGGGGGCGATCTCATAGACACAAGAACCTAATGGGATGGCACGGACAGGCTAGATGCAGGAGGAATGACCTGATATTGGGCAAGTCCAGAATCAGGAGTCTACCTAAGAATAAGGGGTTGGCCATTCAGGACTGCGATGAGGAAGAACTTCTCCATTCAGTTGTGAACCTGTAGAATTCTCTCCCACAGGATGCTGTTGCAGCCAGTTCACTTGACATATTCAAGAGGGAGCTGGGCATGGCCCTTGCGGATAAAGGAATCAAGAGATATTGAGAGATTTGCAGAATGGGATACTGAGATTGCATTATCAGCCATGATCGTATTGAATGGTAGTGCACGCTCTAAGGGTCGAATGGCCTACTCCTAGTTTCTGTTTCTGTTTCCTTCTTGACTTCTCCCCTCGCTGGAGGCACAGTGATCCTTGGGCTAAACTGCCATCAGTTGCTTCTCTCTCTCTAGTGAGAGAGCAGCCCCATGGCTTGATAAGACTATGACGACTTTATTCAACACTAGGCCCCCAGATTTTTAAAATTTTGGAACAATGAGTGAGGGTATTATTGTAAGGATAGCTGGTGAAAATTGTGGAACAGTGGAACATGACCTTCACTGAAAAGTAAAATTGGGTTGAATTCTATTTAGGGACAAGCAGGCCTATGCATGACTTATACAAGATGGTCTTCGATTGGGTGAAACATGAGATGATGAACTTAAAGATGGTTGTGGTATTGGTTATGTTACAGGACTAATAATCTAAGTTCAAAAACCAACCTGCCATGTTGGCAATTTTAATTCTACTTCTAAAAGAAATTTTGGAAGGAAATGGCAGCACCTCTTGGGCCTGCATATGTCAAACAGTAAATTTGCAAAACGTACCACCACAAAACAACAACATCTGATGATCACTTCAAATGTGGCATTTTTGGACCTGCTTCTCATAGATTAGTCTTTCTCGTAAAATGCATCAAATGAAACTCCCCAATCTGCAACAGACTTGCTTTCCTCCACCACCTTCATCATGTGGAAGGATGTTGAATTGAATTGAATTTATTGTCACGTGTACTGAGGCACAGTGAAAAGCTTTGTCTTGCGAGCAATATAGGCAGATCATATAGGTAGCATAGATAAGTGAATAATAGGTAAACAGTGGCAAAAACAAAAACACAGGTACAGGAGAATGTGAAGAGTTTGAGAGTCCATTCAGTATTCTAACAATAGGGTAGAAACTGTTTTGAAACTGGCTGGTGCATGCTTTCAGGCTTCTGTACCTTCTCCCCGATGGTAGAGGTTGTAGAAAAACATTGCCTGGCCAGGATGGATCTTTGAGAATGCTGGTGGCCTTTCCTTGACAGCGGATCTGGTAGATGAATTCTATCGATGGGAGGTTGGCCTTTGTGATTGTCCAGGCTGAGTTCACCACTCTCTGTAACCGTCTCCGATCTTGAATGGTACAGTTGCTGTACCAGGTTGTGATACATCCAGACAATGCTCTCGATGACACGCCTGTAAAAGTTGACAAGTATATTCACCGTCATGTTAAATTTCCTCAGCTGCCTGAGGAAGAAGAGACGTTGTTGGGCCTTTGTAACCGGTGTGTCCACATGAAGAGTCCAAGAAAGCTTGTTGTTGATGACCACTCCCAGGAGCTTGACACTCCACTCATTCCACCTCTGTGCTGTTAATGTGTAGGGGGGCATGAGTAACATCCCACTGATGATCAATAATGAGTTCCTTGATTTTACTGACATTGAGAGCTAGGTTGTACTTGGTGCGCCAGGTTGTACTTGGTGCGCCATTTTTCCAGGTCTTCAACCTCCCGTCTGTAGTCTGTTTTGTAGCCATATGAGATTTGACCAACTATGGTGGTGTCATCAGCAAACTTGTAAATGGTTTTAGTCTGGTATTTGGCAACACAGTCTTGGGCAAACAATGAGTACAGTAGGGGGCTGAGTACGCACCCCTGGGGGGGGGCTCCAGTGTTGATTGTTAGTGAGGATGAAATATTGTCCCCAATCTTCACTGTGGCCTGTGGGTCAGGAAACTGAGGATCCAGTTGCAGAGAGTGGGGCTTAGTCCGCGATCACTAAGTTTAGTAATCAGTCTTGAGGGGATAATAGTGTTGACTACAGTTCAGCCTTCAATGAGTAGGATTCTTTTGTAGCTGTTCTTGGTGTCAAGATGTTCTAGGGAGGCGTGAAGGGCAAGTGATTATGGCATCAGATGTGGATCGGTTGGTCCATGTGGAGTGGGTCAAGAGTAGTGGGGAGGCTGGAGTTGACTAATGCCATGACCAGTGTCTAGATTGGAGTGGTGCTGGAAAAACCATGACCAGCCTTTCAAAGCACATCATGATCACCGAAGTTAGGGCGACTGGACGGTTGTCATTGAGCCATGCTGCATGAACCTTCTTAGGCACAGGGATGATGTTGGCCCTCTTGAAACCGGCAGGGACAATGGCCTGCTGCAGGGAGACATTGAAGATGTCCGAGAAGGCCTCTGACAGTTGCACTGCACACACTGACTGACTGCATGGCCTGGTATTCCGTCTGGTCCATCGTTTTCCTTGGATTCCCATGAAGGAAAACTGATCTGACCTCTGATGCAGTGACTGTTGGGATAGGTTCGTCAGGACGTGTCTGAATAGGTGTTACTTCTCCACTGAAAGTCTGCTCAAAGTGAGCATAGAAGGCGTTGAGACGATCTGGGAGGGATGTGTCATCATCTGCTTTCTTGCACTGTCTCCTTTTAGAACCTGTGATGTCATTCAGTCCATGTCATAGTCACCGGGTGTCTGTCTGGGATCTCTAGTTTGGATCAGAATTGGTCCTTGGCTGTCTTAATGGCTGTGTGAAGGTCATATTTGGATTCCTTATATTTGAGTGGGTCTCCTGATCTGAAGGCCTCATGCCTGGTTTTTAGCAGGTTCTGTATTACCTGATTCATCCAGGATTTCCTGTTGGGGAACACCCGGATTGACTTCCTCAGTATGCAATCCTCTACACACTTGCTGATAAAGTCTGTGATGGTGGTGGTGTACTTGTCCAAAGTACCTGCAGATTGGACCATGTTCAACAATCAGCCGATTCCAGACAGCACCGGAGTTGATCCTCTGCCTCCTCCGACCAGCACTGGACCTGTATCCACGAGGGGGTCTCCTGCTTGAACTTTTGCCTGTAAGCCAGGAGAAGAAACATGGCATTGTGGTCGGAGTTCCCTAAATGAGGGTGGGGATGGAGCGGTAGGCATCTTTCACGGTGATATAGCAGTGGTCTAAAATGTTTGGGCTCCTTGTGAGACAGGTAATGTCCTGGCAGTACTTGGGCAACACCTTCCTTAGATGTTGATGGGAATTTGTAGTAGTAGTGGAAGTAGCCACAAAGTTATCAGATTGCAGTTTGTTTTCTCAAAAGAAACATCAATTGATTCACTGCCATTCTTTTCAGAGAGAGAAACTTGTTGTTCTTGCATGGCGTGACTCCCATTCTGCACCAATGCAACTTGATTCTGAACTGCCGTGTGACATGGCTGAGGCAGCTACTCTGTATCAGGTTCTTGACATTCCAGTGATATTGCTGAGAGGAGTCCTGTTTTGCCAGGGCACTGAGTACTAGCCAGCGCTCTTGTGGGATCTTTTGCATCCTCTTGAAAGAATGAAGGGGTCCTCGATTTGGCATCTCATCTGAAAGAGGGCACCTCCGACAGCGCAGCATTCACTCAGCACTGGAATAAAATCAACATGCTGTGGATGCTGGAAATCTTCAACCAGCACAGAGGCTGCTGGAGAAACTCAGCAGGTCTGGCAGCAACTGAGGACAGGGAAACTAGTTGGTGATTTGAGTCTGGTGTGACTCTTTTCAGAACTCCAGTAATGCACTGGATAGTCATGTTTTGCCTCCTGACATGCCAGAAACCGGGGTTTCATGTCCTGTTGTGTGCAAGTGGAAGACAGAGGGGTGTGTACACCCACAACATGAAAATATTTGTCTTTGATTACCAGGAAAATCCCTCAAGTGGCATGGTGCTATAAATGATTAATCTGATGTTCCAATAAAGATGGAAAAGCAAACAGTGGTGTTATTTACACGTGGAATTGGTCTTTCATGAATTACATTCCACAGCAGCTGACTCTAATGTGTTGCTCTGCATTCTTAAGATATCCTCCAAAGGGCGGACTGGCTGGCTGACTGACCGAGTGCCACAGGCACTTACTTTCCCGAGAACCCATCACCAATACCTCCCTCTAGCTGACAGCGCCTTTTTTATTTTCCCCACTGAGTGCACCCCATTGTCGTCGTCATCACTCCCCTGCCTTGGGTAATGAAGTGTAGTTACAAGAGTTTAATAATAAAACTTATCGGAAAGATGTTGAAAGGGTTCAGAAAAGATTTACAAGGATGTTGCCAGGATTGGAGAATTTGAGCAATAGGGAGAGGCCGAACAGGCTGGGGCTGTTTTCCCTGGAGCGTTGGAGGCTGAGGGTTGACCTTTAAAGAAGTTTACAAAATTGAGGGTCATGGATAGGGTAAATAGACAAAGTCTTTTCCCTGGAGTGGGGGAGTCCAGAACTAGAGGGCATAGGTTTAGGGTGAGAGGGGAAAGATATAAATGAGACCTAAGGGGCAGCTTTTTCACACAGGGTGGTGCGTGTGTGGAGTGAGCTGCCAGAGGATGTGGAGGAGGCTGGTACAATTGCAACATTTAAAAGGCATCTGGACGGGTATGTGAATAGGAAGGGTTTGGAGGGATATGGGCCGGGTGCTGGCAGGTGGGACTAGATTGGGTTGGGATATCTGGTCGGCATGGACGGGTTGGACCAAAGGGTCTGTTTCTGTGCTGTACATCTCTATGACTCTATAACTGCGGATGGTGGAGATGTGAAAGAAAAACAAAGTGCTGGAGAAACTTGGCAGGTTTGCCAGTATCTATGTTTTAACATCATCAACACTTCCTTCCGTGTCTGTTACACACCTCCACCCCCTGCCAGGTCTGGTCATGAAATGGATTGGTTTCAATTACTCGTAGCCCCGATTGCGACCTGTCCACCTTCACGTTTTCCCTGGCCTGTTATCAACAATCCCACCTCCTTTGTTGCTTGTGCTGTCTTGCTGTCTGCACTCACTACTTACCCCCACCCCCATCTTCAGTATGAATACCATCTTTTCTTGGCAGCTGTCAGTTCTGAAGAAAGTCACAGGATCCGAAATATTAACCCTGCATCTCTGTCCACTGATGCTGCTAAACCTGCTGAGTTTCTCCAGTAATTTGTGTGTGTGTGTGTGTGTGTGTGTGTGTGTGTGTGTGTGTGTGTGATTTTCAGCATCTGCAGCACTTTGCTTTCATTTGCCTCCCTTTGCCTGTGATTCTGGGATGATGTCAGGAGATGTTGTTGTAATGATTTTGATTTATGAAAACAATCCAGGGGTCACTCCTCTTTCACCTCTCTCCCCGCTCCCCGTCAAACCCCTGATATGCAAACAAAAGTACAAAATAAACACATGCAAACAAATAACTGGATGCTGGAAATCTGAAAAATCCTATTTTCCCGGCTTCACTTAAACCATTCCTGTGAATCAATGCAAAGCTGAAAAAAGATGTCTGGGCTGTTTGACTTTGTTGCCACCCCCAACTCCTCCTGGTTCTGCAGTCACCCTCCACCCTCAACATCCCCTCGACACTTCAACCCCGTAAACCATCCTGTTCCTGACTGGAAAATCTAAAAGAAAACTAGTTGCCAATTCCCTCCCTCCCGCAAAGCCCCACAACTGAAACAAATAGACTGTTCTCTTTCTCTCCTTTTTGCTGTTCCTGAGGTTTGGTTTATTGCAGTCACGTGTACTTGAGTACAGTGAAAGCTTTGTTTTGCTAACAATACAAACAGATCATGACAAGTGTGGACATACAGATCACCGGATGCTTAGACATTAGTGAAGCTTACAAGGTTACACTGTGCACAGGAGGTGCACAGAGCAAGATGAACATTAACATGCTCAACATTATTTGAAGTTGGAGAGTCTATTTGTTATTCTAATAATGGCAGGGAAGAAGCTGGTTTTGAACCTGTTGGTGCAAATGTTCAAGTTTCTGTACCTTCTGCCTGATGGAAGAGGTTGTAGGAGAGCATTACTGGGGTGGGAGGGGTCTTTGATGTTGGCGACCTTTCCACGGCAACGAAAGTGTCAATGGAGTCACTGGATGGAAGGTTAGCTTCTGTGATCGTCTGTGATTTTGTGGTTTCTCACAGTTCTGGCCAGGGCAGTTGCTGTACCAGGGTGTTTATGCGCTTGGATAGAGTGCTTTCTGGGGTGCAACTGTAAGTTTGGTGATAAATGGACTGATTCATTCTTTACCTTCCCAGCCTTGAGACTTTTTGATAACATGCTGTGCAAAGTTTCCTTTTAAAATCACTTTGCCAAATATTACAGGACTTGGCGAATCTCCTTCATGTCAATCTAATCAAACCTTAGCCATGGACTTTGGAGTTGGAATAATTTGAAAACCCACCCAATGTAACTTCTCAAAATCCAGGAAGTTGCCAGACATTTTACTTCAATATTTAGTACAACTTGTATCTGAGCTTTGCTGATGGAATTGTGGGTACATTTTGTTTTCTGGTACACATGGCGTTTACACAAAGTGTGTTTTATTTGTTTTGCATTCTGTTTGCGATGTTGTTTTGCCTAGAGTGCCTGGAGATGTATTGAACAGATTCTGAAATGGAGCAGCCCCACAATTCTGTTGTGTTTTTAAAAAAAAATCATCAGAGGCTGGTGAAATCTTGCAGCAAAGCAGTTGGCTTTGGTTCTTATTTTAGAAAATTGCTTTTGACAAACTTTTGAGTTTATGAAGCATGTTACTAATGAAATCAATAAAGGGGAGTTGACGGATGTGGCATATTCGAGCTGAAAATGTGTTGCTGGTTAAAGCACAGCAGGTTAGGCAGCATCCAAGGAACAGGAAATTCGATGTTTCGGGCATAAGCCCTTCATCAGGAATGAGCCTGCTTGGCACGCACACCTAAGATAAAAGGTAGGGAGGAGGGGCGATGGAGATGTGATAGGTGGAAGGAGGTTAAGGTGAGGGTGATAGGCCGGAGTGGGGTGGGGGCGGAGAGGTCAGGAAGAAGATTGCAGGTTAGGAGGGCGGTGCTGAGTTGAGGGAACCGACTGAGACAAGGTGGGGGGAGGGGAAATGAGGAAACTGGAGAAATCTGAGTTCATTCCTTGTGGTTGGAGGGTTCCCAGGCGGAAGATGAGGCGCTCCTCCTCCAGCCGTCGTGTAGTTGTGTTCTGCCGGTGGAGGAGTCCAAGGACCTGCATGTCCTCGGTGGAGTGGGAGGGAGAGTTAAAGTGTTGAGCCACAGGGTGGTTGGGTTGGTTGGTCCGGGCGTCCCAGAGGTGTTCTCTGAAGCGTATTCTCTGTGGCATATTTTAAGTTTCAGAATGATTTTGATAATGATGCCCACAGGAAGTTGTTTAGCAAAATGAATGCTGTTATGGACCAGGCCAGACCCCGCCAAACCTTTCAAGAAGGTAGCACAGACCCTGACTTTGCTAAGCAAGTGTAAAGTATGTATTCCAGCAGAGAATCAGCTGGTCAAACCACTCAGTTTTAAACAAAACAGTATTTATTTACAAGATTACCGAATGAAACACAGAACAGAAAACAGAATACCGAATAACTTATCCTATCCGAAAACTCAACAGATCATCCCATTTAATGATGCTGTTCCAAAATACTTGCAACAATCCACAAAAGGTAAAATCAAACACATTCTTACAAGATTTAAGTCAGCGAGAGGACTAACCTGAGCTTGTTTCTGAATTCTAACAACTATGCTTTTTTTTAAAAAAAAAAACCCAAACCAGAGAAAAGCTGAGCTGGGAGACCTGGCCACTCCACTTCCATTTATACTAGTTTTTTTCTAAAACTTGAAACACTTCTGCCTGAGGCAGTATCTGTTAAATATGAACAAAATGGCCCTTAAACCCAGCCGAAATCAGACTTTTTGGAAACTGTGTTTTTACGACCTCCTGAAGAAATAAAACCCAAGGACAATCTAACCTTGTGAAAGGAGCAGCTTTGTCACACTGCATGGGGATAGCATGTAATGTTCTGGCATGGAAAATAAGATTGTTCTGAAGAAGGGTCACTGGACTTGAAATATTAACTCTGATTTCTCTTCATAGATGCTGCCAGAACTGCTGAGTTTTCCCAGCAATTTCTGCTTTTAATTCAGATTTCTACTATCCGCAGTATTTGGGTTTTTTTTTGTATTGGTGTGAATCGATGACTGTCTGAAAACCTTCTCCCATTTGCAGACTGAGAGTAGTGGGGTTCCTCAAGGGACCATACTTGGGTCCCAGATATTCACATTATTTATGTGTTCGTGATTTGGATGTGGGGACCAAATGTATTATTCGCAATTTTGCCGATGTGAGGAAGATGTTTTCTGAAGGATTTTGATTGGGCAAGAGCATGGCATTTGGAATATAATGTGGAAAAATATGACGATATCCATTATCTTTGTTTTCACCTGATGCATCTCAGACTTTCACTTCCCTTCCTTGACCTCGCTGTTTCCATTTGAGGATAGCGTTCTTCACCAATATCCAGTATAAACCTCTTGATTCTCTGTTATCACGACTACAATCCTGCCCGGACACAGTTCCATTCTCCCAGTTTCTCCATCTCTGTCACATCGGTTTGGATGATGCTGCCTCCACCACAATGCATTTTGTTTTCCTCCTCCAAGAATTCCCACACTCCCAGTGTGGTTAACAAGGCCTTCAGCCATGTCTGACCCAGCTCCTGCATGACTGGCCTCACCCCTTCCATATCTTCCCAGAACAGCAATAGGGTTTCTCTTGTCCTCACTTTTCAGCCATCTACCACCACCCCTAGAAGGATTCCACCAGTAACCATACCCTTCCATTCACTATCAGTATTCCAGAGACACTCTCTCTGTGACACCCTGGTCCATGCTTCCTCACTTTTCCATGTAATCGCAAAAAACCTAATACTTGCCCATTGACAGCGAGAATGGAGGAAGTCAAAGACATTCGACAAATCCTCCAGATGAAGCAGTGTTCCTTTTGTACTACTTTGATTTTAATCTACTGTAGTCACTGCTCACAGCACAGTCTCCTTTTATATGGGTGAGACCAAACACTGAGGTGGGGTGATTACTTTGTGGATCAGCTTTGCTCTGTCTATAGGAATGACCCTGACCTCCCAGTTGCTTGACACTTCAGTACGTCACCTTGCTGTCATGTGAACGTTTCTGTCCTGGGCCTGCTACAACGTACCAATGAAGTACCGTGTAAGCTTGAGGGGCAATGTTGTGTTTTTCACTTGGGCACTTACATAAATAAATGAATATATATTGAATTTATTTATTGTTATGTAGTTTTTTTTTACAAAATGGAGTGAACAGCCTTGAGGTCTGAACATTTTGAATTCAATATCTTTAGAAACTGACTGCTCAATAACCACCCTCCGTTTTTCTTACATTCCCCACCCCGCCCCACAGCCGTGTCTTCTTTGTACCTTGTTATCTCTGTACTTACCATCCAGGACTAATTCTCTCCCATTCACACTACACATCTCATGTTGTAGCCCTAGTGCTTACCTGGGTTGGGAGTCTGGGATTGAGGCTAGTGCTCATAACAGTACCACAGTGAAGTGCAACCTGTTTCAACTCCTAGCTCCTGTTTATTTTTACCAGTCTTCGCTCATGCCCAAAGCCAATGGGAGGGAGTTTCTGGCTGATGGATAAAAGCAGAGCTGTGTGAAGCAAGAGCCACCCATGGCATTCTGAGGAATTGTCTCAAGTGGTCAACCTAGTGGAGGTAAATTGGGCTTGGGGATAAACTAGGGATGAGGATGTTAGCTGAGCTGTGAGGTTGATTTGCAAACATTTTGTCCACTGACTAGCTAAAATTTTCAGTACTTTTTCAGCGTCCAATGAAGTGCTTCTGCACTGTCTCGTCTGGAACTTATTTGGTTCCGTCCCTGCTGCTTCCAGTTGCTGGTTCTGGCCACAACAACGAACAAAACAGTAGAAACCTGAACCAAGTAAATTCCAGAAGACACAGTGCAGCAGCACTTCACAGGAGGCTCCAAAGCGCTGAAGATGTCACCTAGACAGGGTTGAAATGTCTGCAAATCAACTTCCTAGCTCTGCCAACATTTCCACAACTACGACAACAGGCATCGTAGCTACAGATCATGACACACACCTTGTAATCCTAGGGATGAGTTTAGCTTCCAATCCCTTTCTTAAACCCTTTTGTGGCTAAGAAGACCTGGGAAGGAAATGCTCAAGTTAGATTTCTGGGGCGAGGAAGGACCATCTTTTAAAGTTAATGAAGAGTGCGTTTGGACAGTTGTAAAACACCAGTTTTGAGAAAGGGTTACTGAACCCAAAACATTACCAATGATTTCTCGCCTGTCAGACCTGATGTGCTTTGTCAGCAATTTCTGCTTTTTGTTTCCCCTGTAAATCTGACATTCCACTTGAATGCCCAAGCTCTCACATTCCCAACATACTCTTACACAACCTAAATTCAAAATCCTCATCTTCGTCCACACATATCTAAAGTAACACAAAAACATAATGGTGTGAATGATGGAAGTTTGAAGTAAAAACAGAAAATGCTGGTGCAGTGAATGGAATGAGGTTGGCCAGGGGCATCTCACTGAGCACATGTTCCCTGATTGGCCCAGGTTAACAGCCCCAATCAGGGAGCCCTGGCTGACAGACAAACAGGATCGTGGGGATGGCCTCTCCTTGGCTATCGCTATAACTTTCTCCAGTCTCCCATACTTGTGTGTACTCTTTACCCATTTAATTTTGCATCATCTGTTAGGCCTTCAGTAATTGAACCTTCTACCAACTTGATTATGTTTTCTGGTAACATCTTCACTTTTCAACTGTTCATCCAATTAACCCTCTTGACTTTTCTTTTAAACAGTGATTGCCTGTACTCTCGTATGGGAAGCTGTCTTTTGTAACCTCAAAGGCAAGACATAATTTGTAGGTTAAAGGTGGCAGTTAAATTGGGCTTACCTTCATTTCTTAGGGACTGCTGTAACCATAAATGTATTTTAAAAATAATTTGGAAGAATTGATAATGTCAGCTATTGTGATGCCGGGAGATGGAGACGCTAGAAGTCACAGGTAAAAGCACTCATTACATTCTGTGCAAAACGTAATGTGATATCCCCTCTCTCCACAGCATGGGTAGGTTCATTGTCCATGGGAATGATCTTCTTCTGCTCTCCCATCGTGAGCGTTTTTACAGACTTGTATGGATGCAGGAAAACTGCAACGGTTGGCGCTGCTGTGGCTTTTATTGGTCTTGTTGCAAGTTCATTTGTCAAGTGAGTTTTCAGCTGCATGCTTCAAGTGTTCCATCATGTTGATTGCCGGTTTTTTCTCTCCTACAAATCTCTTGCAATTATCCTTGTTAAGCAAATACTTTTTGTTGCATTTCTAAAATTGACTGGTTCACTTGTGCTTTACAAGGTGCACGGGGCAGCCTGGTGGCTTAGTGGTTAGCACTGCGGGTTTGACTCCAGACTCAGTTGACTGTCTGTCTGTGTGGAGTTTGTACATTCTCCCCGTGTCTGTGTGGGTTTCCTCCGGGTGCTCCGGTTTCCTCCACAGTCCAAAGGTGTGCAGGTTAAGTGAATTGGCCATGCTAAATTGCCCATATTGTCCAGGGATGGGTAGGATAATAAGGTTGGAGAATTGGCTGGGTTACCCTTTGGAGAGTCAGTGTGGACTTGTTGGGCCGAATGGCCTGTTTCCACACGGGGATTCTATGATTCTATGAAATTGAAGTAAGGAAACCTAACGAGGAACATTTATCTTTTATTTATTTTGGTTCAGAGTGGAATTGTATTTCCTCCCCGACCCTGCAGAAGAATATTCTGAAACCCTCATCCCCACAAATCCATCTCCTTCATTAAAAGCAGAAAAATGCTAGGAATACACATCAGGTCAGGCAGCGTTTGAGGAGAAAGGAAAAGAGTCTGTGGTCAATGGAGTTCTGATAAAGGGTCCTGACCTGAAATGGTAAATCTGTTTCACTCCATCTCGATGCTGCCTGATTTGCTAAGCATTTCCAATTGAAATAACTCCAGACGCTCTATTCCAAAACCAAATCATCCAATATGCACATGACATAGACTCCGACCAGCAAGCCCAGAGCCAATCCCTGACAATCCAGTTTATATATACTTTATTTTATTTAACCTATTTTCCTCATCAACCTATTTAGAGATGTTATTACACACACCTCTGGGGCAGGTGGGACTTGAACCCCAGTCTCTTGGTTAATGGGTAGGGACTTTATCTCTCCACCGCAAGAGGGCCCCAATCCAGCATCTGGCATTTAACTGAAGCCCCCCAGAACATTATCTGGGTCTTTGCATTAACATATCCCTAGGGTCATCCCCTCTCCCACGATCCTGTTCATCTTTTTTTTCTCTTTCTTTTTCTTTCAAACATGTGACACTCCTGTTTTTTTTCTCCCACACTACTGCCTAACTGCAGTAGTGCTTATTTTTTTCCCCAGCACCCATGTATATGTGTGTGCACAGGTGTGAGACACAGTGAAAGACACAAGGTGCAAGAATCTTTATTCAGTTTCCACCACCAGGAAGAAAGGAAACACCAGAGTGGCCAGTGACAAGCAGTGCCCTTCACATCAAAAGGCAATGCTGTGTGTTCAAAATAGAGTCGGAGGGGGAAATAATAAACTCCATTCCCTGTGGCGCCCACCTCTCCCTGAACAACTCCAGGGTGTCGGTGGACACCGCGTGCTCCTTTTCCAGAGACACCCAGGCTCTAACGTTACCCCGGAAGAGGGGCAGGCATACCCCCTCCACAGCCCGCTGTCTGGACCTGTTTTATGGCCACTTCGGCCAGGCCCAGGAGCAGACCCACGAGGAGGTCTTCAGACCTGCCCTCCCTCCTACCAGGTGCCCGAAGATCAGGAGCGTGGGACTGAAGTGCAACCAAAAGCAGAGGAGGAGGTTTTTAAGAAAATCAAAAAGGGAGTGCAAATGCCCACACCCAATATACACATGGTCCACGGACTCCCCAGCGCCACAGAACAAGCAATTGGGCTGGGAGTCTGTGAACCACTGCAATCTGCGGTTGCAGGGGACTGCTGCATGCAGCACCCTCCACCCCAGATCCCTGAGAGAAAGGGGGAGGACTCCCGCGTAGAGAGCCCCCCACTGGGGATCCCCACTGCCCGGTGGCAAATGGGTACACCAAGGCGTGTCCAGACGGTGGATGAGGGAGAAGAGGTGGACGGTGTGCAACAGCATTCTATACAGGGCCCGCCTTTTTTACGTCTTTAAAAGGGACAAATTAAAATTCCAGAGGCAGCTCAGGTTGTGGGACACAGGCTTCCACGGGAAGTACGGGACTTGGGGCCAATGAAATTCCGTCCGGGCTGGGGTGAGCGTGGATGGGATCCGACTGCACACCTGAGCATCTTCCAACTGGTGCACTACGTTGGGTCCGAACACACCACCGTTTTAGGGTGTCGGATGGTGGTGGCCATGTACTGGATGTCTACCGCTGCCCTACTCGCTATGTCCTGTGGCGGCACCCAGCACGTCCCTGCCCCTGGTCACCCTCACCGCCACGGCCCTCCCTTCCGACAGCTGCTCAAACCCGCGAGTATGGAGGTGCGGATTCCTGAGCAACAGCTCCCTGATGACAGCCGCTACTTCTCCCGGAGGGTAGGTGCGATATGATTCGACTATGTCCCAGACAGTGATCAGGTCCCACGATCCTGTTCATTTGTAATTGTTTAATAAAATTTAAAAAAACACATTTTACAAAAAACAGTTAACATTTACAGCTGTATACAACAGCAATTTTACAAGGGAGAGGAGCAGCAAAGCCAGGCCCCTAACCCTACTGTTCAACCAGTTTATAGGGAGATGAGGACAAACCTCAAATCCCAGTTCCACATATGACAAGACCGTGACAATGCTAAAAAGCTAATCCAGTTACATAAACAGTGCATACAATTCTGACCCAGCAAGGTCCCATCCCTCCCACCTATGATCCTGTTCATCTGTCAGCCAGGGCTCCCTGATTGACCCAGGTTAACAGCCCCAATCAGGGAACTCCTGCTCAATGAGATGCATCTAGCCAACCTCTTTCCACTCACTGCACCAGCAATTTCTGTTTTTACTTCAAATTTCCATCATCCACGCCATAATGTTTTTGTGGTCCTGTCATTTTTCTCCCCCTGTATTTGAGGTAGAGGAATGCACTTTCTAAACGCTTCTCAAAAAGACAAAAATGATTAATGGAGAAGCTGTTCTTGTATGGTCCTTAGGTCTATCCACTTCAATGCTCAGCCTTCTCACATCGTTAAAACTGGCCTAACCAAACTTCTAGACACATCTTTTGGCTGTGACTGTGAGTGCGACGGTGCATTATCAGCCTCCTCCTCTTAACAGTGTTTAACACTGTCCTCCTTCTTAATGCCTTATCCGGCTCATTTGGACTGTCCTTCATGACTTGGCCAGTCATTGGTATCAGTTTCAGAACATAGACAATGTGAATGTTTGGCTGTGCTGCATGTTTGTTTGATGCTGAGTTGCATTCACCCCTGTGAAGAAAGGACATAAGAAGAAGCTTCCCTGTCCTATAAAATCAATGATTCAGCTCCACTTCAGGCAGGCAGGGAGCCTAAATTAATGCTGCTGTACCAGCCTCCATGCAGGAAGATTGTCACTGAGTCAGACTGGGGGTAAAAGAGAACTGTGGAGCAAGGAGTGCAGTCAGAGGCACGACTTATTCAGCTGCTTGAGATTTATTTATTTTGAAAGGTGTGATATGTGATGCTCTGGAATCACTGTTCCTTCAGCAGAAGCTGCACACTTTTTTAAACGCAGCTGTTGACTTCTCGGTTGAAAGGTGTGGTGCTGGAAAAGCACAGCGGGTCAGGCAGCATCCGAGAACCAGGGGGATCGGCGATTCGGGCATGAGCCTTCCTTTGAATTCTCTGTAGTTTTTAAATTGTATAAATGCTTAAAAGTAAGACCGAATACAGTGCATTGTGTGTTTTGTGTATGCTTGTGTGCAATTCCAAAGCTCACTTACAACTCATCAGGTTGTTTTCTACTTTTTTTCTCTCTCCTCCTCTTCTCTCTCTCTCTCTCTCTTTTTCCCTCTCCCTCCCCACCCACCCTCTGTTACTTCCCACCATCCACTTTGTGTTAAATGTAGATCTCTGGAGCCTATGTATTTTACCTATGGAATCGTATTTGGCTGTGGTTCTTCATTTGCCTACCAACCGTCTCTGGTGATTCTGGGACACTATTTCAAGCAGCGCTTGGGACTGGTGAATGGGATTGTCACTGCTGGCAGCAGTGTTTTCACAATCGTTTTGCCCTTGCTCTTGAAACAGTTGCTGCCAAAGATTGGGCTCAGCCATACATTACGAGTCCTCAGTGCCTTTATGTTTGTGCTCTTTCTGGTTGGATTTACTTATAAACCCATCATGCCGGGGAACCAACACAGTAACTCGTCAAAGAAAAAAGTGAACATAAAAAAAATTTTCAATGTGAAGATTTGGAAATTCCTTGGATATCGCATCTGGGCTTTTGGAATCCCAACAGCACTCTTTGGATACTTTGTGCCTTATGTTCATCTAGTAAGTATTTCCTATTTCCTTAACACACAATCAATTTGTATTTATATCGCATCTTTTAATTATTCTAAAACATGCCAGGATGCTGCACAAACATGTTAACAAAGTCAAAAATACAAGTGTGTGGTTCTGCAGAATCTGGTACTATCACAGACAGCAGAGAGTGACGGACTAAACTGATTTATTGTCATTTGCCTTCTATCGGTCCAACGGAGCGATTTTAATTTTCTAAAGCCCAGGGGATTTTTTTGGATGCCCTGTTTGTATTAACTCTGATCTCAAGAAGAATAGACTTGACGTTTAGGGTCCAGTGACCTTTCCTCAGAACTGAGGAAAGGTCACTGGACCTGAAACGTTAACTCTGATTTCTCTCCACAGATGCTGCCAGACCAGCTGAGCTTTTCCAGCAACTTCTGCCTTTGCAGATGCTGTAAATCAGAAACAGTTTTTTCAGGTTTTATCAACAATCTGGTGAAGTAAAAACCTATGTTTCTTTTTTTCCCAACTATGTCTACGTCCAGCGATTTTGGTACTTTTATCTGATTATGTCACAGAAGAATTACAATTCCTACCGCCTGGTTCCTTTGCATATTATCTGGTGGGAGAGGTGAGAGTTGAATGTGTGAGAAGCTGAATATGTATGGTGGCAGTCTGATAGGCAAATTGAACACTTTACAATTACGATTGTAAGTGACTGGGGAAAGGCAGGTGTCCAGGACTAGTGACCTGATTGGTGCTAGATTGATATTTTTGTTGCTAACAAAGTCCCCAATACATCCAGTGATGACTATATAGATATTTTGAGATTTTTTTACAAAATTACCAAAATAGTACAAAATAGTGTATTCCACTTTACAATATATTAGCAATGCCAATATAAAATTAAGAAAACTAACTACTCCATCTATTCTACAAACTACCAAAACACGAAATATGATTTCATACATTACTAACAATAACAAAAAAAGTGAGAAAAGAAAATAAGTAAATAAATAATTAGATACATATTCAAAATACATTTGTATCAAGTCATAACAAAACCCGTATTTATACGGGATTCTTCCTCCCGGGAGCTCCCAAACCAGCCAGAACCTTCCCTGCGGCTAAGCAAAGGCCCTGAACAGTGCGGCCGAAATATCTGTGTCAACGTCGATCAAACATGGCTGCCATGGTTCTGTAAAATAATTGCGTTTTTTAGTGCACCATATTCAAAGGGTGATATATTCCATGACTATTCGATGCCAGTTTGAAAGTCCTGGGGGACCTTTGGATACCCAATTAACTAAGGTGTTTATCCTTGCACAAAAACAAAGGATGGTGAATAATTTCCTCCTGTATGCATCCAGAGAGGAGAGATTTGGGGAGCCCAAAAGTAGAGACACTGGGTCCAACCCGATCTCTGTACCCAAACTTTTTGCCAGAGGTATCTCCTGTTTGAGAGATCTGTTCGATGGGCAGGTCGTGATGTCCTTCGAACAGCTGCATCAGAAGTTTGGACTGCCTAGCAGGACCTTTATCGATGTCCCAATATCTGCGGATCTTATGACATGTCCACAGACAATGCGTGGGTACCAATTTCTATTTTACATTCAGGGCACATTGGGGATGCTCCTGCCTTGAACTTTGCAAGTTGCCCTGGTGCCACGTGAGCCCTATGAAGTATCTTCAATTGAATAGCCTGAGTTCTATTATAGATAGAGATCTTCCTGGCATTTTCCCAGACATCCTCCATATCTCTAAGGAGATTTCCATCCCCAGTTCTTGACTTCAGGTTTTATATAACCGTTCCATGTCCTTCGATACCTTTATTACATAGTAAGTGGTATAGAGTACTGACCAAGGGCGAACCCATTGGCTGGAGCACTCTCCTTTCCATACCTGATTTATAAGGATTAGTTATCAAATATGGTCTTCTTTTGTATGAAGTCTCGTATTTGAAAATATCAAAACAGGTTCTTGCTAGGCATCCCAAACTTCTGACGCAGCTGTTCGAAGGACACCATGACCTCCCCATTGAACAGATCTCTCAAACAGGAGATACCTCTGGACTCCCAGATTTTGAATACAGCACCAGTCAGTCCTGGTTGAAATCCCAACATTCCCACTATAGGGGAATAAGGGGTGGTTTTCTGTAGATTACTCTTATCCTGTTGCATTATCCTCCAAGCTTTGATTGTAAATATCCTATTGTATTTAATACAATGATCTGTAATAACTCTCATCTCATCCATTAATTGTAGATTGCTAAGGGCACATTTTGCTTGGGAGGCCTCAATATCTAACCAGATTGATTGATAGTGGGTCTCTTGTGACCCACAATCAGCTACATAAGATCAGAGCTCAATTGGTACCTCCTGAAATCCAGAAAATCCAGCCCACCTTGTTACTTGTGGAAGCTGCGGCTTTTCTAATTTAATAAAGGGCCGTCTCTGACTCCAAATAAAGGAGCCAAGCCAACCATCGAGCTTACTCAGCGTCTGTCTCGGCAGCATCAAGGGGAGCATTCTCATAGGGTATAAAAGGCGTGGTAGAATATTCATTTTAACCAAAGCTATTCTACCTAGCCAGGATATTGGGAGATCTTCCCAGCATTTATTTTCTCTAAAGTGTGTATAGTTTGCTTTATATAGCTGACCAAATATCGGAGTAATTAAAATACCTAAGTAAAGAAAATTTGCCAGTGACTACCGAAAGGGGAAACTGGATCCATCCGGAAAATTGGATATGCTGGCAAGACCTTCCGGTGGTATGGTCGCTGATTTCATAGAATTGATTTTGTAACCTAAGAACACAGCAAATAAGTTAACCACTTGAATTAAGTGGGGCACAGATATCAATGGATCATTTAAGAAAAGGAGGACTTCATTCGCATAGTGATTTTGTGCTTACCCGATCCAATCTCCGGAGCTGTTATATTAGGATCAGCTCATATGGCTTCTGCCAGCGGCTCAATCATTTGCGTAAGTAATAGTGGTGAGAGAGGGCATCCCAGATGACAACCTCTGCCAACACTAAAGCTATCCAAACTTACACCATTGATAATCACTGCTGCTTTGTGATCATTATATAATACTGTAACCTATTTAGTAAAGATCTCTCCAGCAGCAAACCATTCCAACTTATGAAAGAGATATGGCCATTCTACCTGATTGAATGTCTTCTCTGCACTGAGACGACTAATCCCAGTATCGCTCCCTGTTGGCAGGCTTGTACCATATTTAAGACTTTTCTAATGTTATTAGTTGATCTGTGACCCTTTATAAGCCCCTTAGCGTGTTTTGAGAAGATTTGTAGCTCAGGTTGAGGTTTTGGATGTAGGTTTGGTTGCTGACTGGAAAGGTTCATTTCCAGACGTTTCGTTACCCTGCTAGGTCACATCTTCAATAGACCTCATGGGAAGTAATGCTGAAAATTCCTGCTTTCTATTTATATGTTTGGGTTGGTGATGTTATTTCCTGTGGTGAAATCACTTCCTGTTCCTTTTTCTCCGGGATGGTGGATGGGGTCTAACTTGATGTGTTTGTTGATAGAGTAACGAGCTCAGAGATCAGGCTCGCCTCTGCAGCTAAGGCCCCTGGGGTGGCCACAGACGTCCATATTGCTTGGGAGATGGTGGTGGTGGTGGTGAGCAATCCCTGCCTGTTGTGAACTACGTGAACCTTGGCCTTTTGGTCATTTTAAAAAGCATCAAACTGCTAAAGTTTGATGCAGAATGACCAAAGCCGCTGGGGGAAAAAAAATTAAATTCATTTAGCAGGTGAGGTGAGGATGGGTACCCTGCATCGCCTGGGTCTTGGGCAGAGCTCTACAGACTCAGACCTACTGGGTCGCTGCCATCTTGGATTTCCCCCCATAAGCTGCTTTAATGACACATAGCCTTACCATATGGTGTTATTTGTGAATTTTAAGTGTCTCTTGTGTTACTAGTAACTTAAGGTAATGGAATTGTGAAAATATTGCCATTTGCTGAATAATTCTATCGTCGGGTGCTATTACTACTGAGTATTGCAAACGACTAATGGCAGAATGAAATCAAGTCCTGAACAGATAAAAGTGCAGATGTCAAATATTGTTCTTCAAAATCTGAAATCCAGTGTCAACCACAGCAGATTTAACAAACTTACCTAATCTCAGCTATCAACACGAGGCCATTCAGCCTATCTGTCCTGTACTAACTGAAAAGGAATCATCTGACTAACCCCCCATTTCTTGGTGAGAGTTTCTACCCACCAGACAGTGACCCAACCGGGTTACGAATTAAGACCAAAGTTGGGTGGAGACCACAAAGTTTAGATTATTCCCTGACCCGCACACCAGACTCAAAGGGGAAAATGTGCCCCAGATATTTTTAGTTTTTGTTTCGGAGGTTTTGGGTGGGAGCAGGGAACTTTGATGGGAATCATGTCAGAGACAAACAAACACTGCAAAAAGT
This sequence comes from Hemiscyllium ocellatum, assembly GCF_020745735.1. Classification (NCBI taxonomy): domain Eukaryota; kingdom Metazoa; phylum Chordata; class Chondrichthyes; order Orectolobiformes; family Hemiscylliidae; genus Hemiscyllium; species Hemiscyllium ocellatum. The sequence goes on from NC_083403.1 coordinate 16,753,293, forward strand.
ACACGAGCAGGAGGTTGGCAGAACACAGCAAGCCAGGCAGTATCAGGAGGTGAAGTCAAAGTTTCAGGCGTAACTCCTCTTCAGGACTGGGTGTAAGGGAAGCTGCAGATAGAGTGGGTGGTGGAGGGTTTTGGGTAGGGAGAGGTGCAGGGTGGTGAGGTAGTGATAGATGAACACAGGTAGAGGATACGATCTGGTTGGTTGATGGGAGGAATGAATCCGATTGGTAGCTGGAAGGAAGGGTCAATCAAAGGAATGGAAGTGGGGGTTTGGAGGGTGATGTGGCGTGGTGTGGTGTAGTAGGGACTGGAAGGGGAGTTGGGGGATGAGAAGGGAGGTTATTTGAAATTGGGGAACTCAGTGTTGAGTCCCCCAGGTGGTAGTCTGCCCGGCGGGAAGTGAAATGTTGTTTGTCCAATTTGTGGTGCAGTTTGTTCTGGTAAAGGAGAAGGCTGAGGATGGCCTTGTCAGAAAAGGAGTGTGAAGGGGAATTAATTTGGATGGTGACTGGGAGGTCAGGCCGGCTGAGATGCTCGGTAAAGCGTGCCCAGAGTTTGTTTGGTCTCACCGTAGAGTGCATGTACAAGATAACAAGCTTGAAGACCTGTCTCCATGCAGCAGCACTTTGATTATTGTTACATTCATTACTTTGACAAAGGCCTCCCACCCTCATCCTTGTTTTTTCCTTCCCTCTCTCCCCCTCCCCCACCACCACCCTCTCCCTTTCCCCCTCTCTCCCCTTCACGCGCACTCTCCCCACGTCAATGCCAATACTGTCTCCTGTCTTCTTCCACTTCCATGATCCATATATACTTTCCATACCTGTCTCCCCCATCTCCCTTTGTAGCTCCTACATCAATGTATGCTATCCCATGCCCTTTGGCCTTGTACCTATCATGCAAACTCTCCCAGAATCCATCATGGGTAGAATTTGGGACTCAAACTAAGATTAAACAAACTTGACCAAGACAGTTCTGCAGTTTTCTGCAAATTTCAAATGGCTGTGTACTACTGAAGATGTGTAGAGGTGGCCATGCCTCTAGTCAAGCTGTTCTAGCACAGTTAGAACACAGACATCAACCTGACCAAAGTGAAGAAACATCCAGATAAATCCTGTGCACAAAAACAGGACAAATCCAACCTGATCAATTACTGTACATAAATCTACTCTCGGTCATCAGTAAAGTGGTGGAAGGTGTCATCGACAGTGCTATCAAACAGCACTTGCTCAGCAATAAGCCGCTTAGCGACACCTAGTTTGGGTTTCACCAGGGCCACTCAGCTCCTGACCTCATACACACTTGGCTCAAACATGGACAAAAGAACTGAATTCCAGAGGGGAGGTGAGGGAGATGGCCTTTGACATCAAGGCTGCATTTGATGAGTGTGGCATCAAGGTGCCCTGACAAAACTGGAATCAATGAGAATCACTGGGAAAATGATTTGAATCATATCTGGCACAAAGTAAAATTGGTGTGGATGTTGGAGGTCAGTCTTCTCAGCTCCAGGCCACCTCTCCAGGAGTTCCTCAGGGATATGTCCTGTGCCTAACCATCTTCAGCTGCTTCATCAATAACCTTCCATCCATCAAAAGATTTAGAATGGGGATGTTTGGTGATCATTTCACAATGTTCAGCACCATTCACGACTTCTCAAATACTGAAGCACTCTGTATCCTAACCATGATGGAGCTGCATGGTGGATCCACTCGTGGTGTGACAGAGGCAGGAGAAATGCAGGAGGTGAGAGCTGTTGAGTGGACATGATTCTTGCAGCAGACTTGCACTGAGTCTGTAAGGGGTGTGTGCAGCGCCCAAGTTAGAATGAGTGGTTACTCTGTCGATGTGAAGCAGCAGAGAGAGAAGGCATTGCTCCTTGTAGAGTTCAGATCATTCACCCCCTGGTCTGGGCATCACTTTTGTGAACTGAGCCAGGCTGCGATCTCCGTCCAGGCTGCCTGCGTTTGGTACCACTGCCTCCTTTGCTGATCAGCAGGAAAAGGCATTGCCCTCGTTTTGCTTGATCTTCACATGAACCTATCTGGACCCCTGTTGGCAAAGCTAGGAACTAACTTGCTTTCCAAGGCTATTTACTTCAGGATGCAAGTACAGGACTACAGTGCGAAGGGCAGTTCCTGACTTGCAGCCTCTGGTGTGTTGTGGAAGTTGAGTTCCAAGATGGTGCCATTGGCAGGAATGTCACCAAGTCCTGGGAAAGGTGAGGATTTTCTGCCATAGTTACACAAAGCAGGCTCTGCAGAGGTTGGTTTGCTAGAGGACGCACCATGAATCTCTCTGGGGGTGAAAAAGCACTTCCCAAAACAATAGGAAGACTCAGCTCATTGAGCAAGAACACATCTACCTGTTTAATGTGTTCATGTCCATGTGCTCATCAAAGCCATCTAGACAGAATGTAGCCGAGTGTAGTCTCAAGGAGGACGAGAGAATTGGGAGCTCCGTAGAAATGAAGGTGCAAATGATGAGTTGCAAATAACATAGTCACTGCTCATTACAGAGATTAGGAATTTGCTGTTTAAAAGCCCAAGGGAAAATCTGAAATATGTTTTCCTGACATCAGGAATTTGATTTTTTTTTTCTTTATTCTCATTTTTTAAATAGGTTCGCCATTCTCCCCTTTGCCAGTTTGACTCCAAGCACTGGAAGATTCCTCTAGTTGTAACTTTAAGACAGAGTCTGGTGTGTCTGTGATTACCATGCACAGCCATATTTAATATTAAAATAATAAACAATGTTACTAACACGCGGTGTCTACCAATATCCTCTGTTTTCAGGGAGAGGTCACCATTGGGGGTTTGGAGTGTTTTATTTTCCCCTCTGATTTTATTTTAATTTAATCCCTACCCACCTTCGCTTTTTGTTTGATTGTTTCGACATGGCCTTTTGAGAGGGGCACTGCTTGTTGCTGTCCGCTTGGCTGTTTCCTTCCTTCCTGGTGGTGGGCTAGGAATAAAGTTCTCTGCACTTCTAGTACATAAAACAATGCAGCGCAGAACAGGCCCTTTGGCCCTTGATGTTGCGCCGTCCTGTGAACTAATCTAAGCTCATCCCCCTACGGTACCCATCATCATTCATGTGCTTATCCAAGGACTGTTTAAATCTCCCTAATGTGGCTGAGTTAACTACATTGGCAGGCAGGACATTCCACACCCTAGTCATTTGGTTTTTCAGTGTGTCCTACACATTTACGACATGGCAAAAAATATAGCCAGGAGATTTGAATCTCCTCAGGTGAGGACTTGAGTGTAAATCTGAGGACAGCTCGACTTCACCTTCCCTTCTTGATCTGAAACTCAGTGTGATATTAAACCACACAATAAATGATTTTGCATAGTCATAGAGATGTACAGCATGAAAACAGACCCTTCGCTGCAACCCGTCCAGGCTGACCAGATATCCCAACCCAATCTAGTCCCACCTGCCAGCACCCGGCCCATATCCCTCCAAATCCTTCCTATTCATATACTCATCCAGATGCGTTTTTAAATGTTGCAATTGTACCAGCCTCCGCCACATCCTCTGGCAGCTCATTTCATACACGTACCACCCTCTGCATGAAAACGTTGCCCTTTAGGTCCCTTTTATATCTTTTGCCTCTCACCCTAAACCTATGCCCTTTAGTTCTGGACTCCCTGACTCCAGGGATAAGACTTTGTCTATTTATCTTATCCATGCCCCTCATAATTTTGTAAACCCCTATAAGGTCACCCCTCGGCCTCTGACACTCCAGGGAAAACAGCCCCAGCCTGTTCAGCCTTTCCCTATAACTCAAATCCTCCAACCCTGGCAACATCCTTGTTAAATCTTTTCTGAACCCTTTCAAGTTTTATAACCATCTTTCTGATAGGAAGGAGTCCATAATTGCACGCAATATTCCAGCAGTGGCCTAACCAATGTCCTGTACAGCCACAACATGACCTCCCAACTCCTGTACTCAATACTCTGACCAATAAAGGAAAGCATACCAAACGCCACCTTCACTATCTTATCTACCTGCGACTCCACTTTCAAGGAGCTATGAACCTGCACTCCAAGGTCTCTTTGTTCAGCAACACTCCCTAGGACGTTACCATTAAGTGTTTATGTCCTTCTAAGTTTTTTTGCTTTCCAAAAATGTAGCGCCTCTCATTTATCTAAATTAAAATCTATCTGCCACTCCTCAGCCCATTGGCCCATCTGAACAAGATCCTGTTGTAATCTGAGGTAACCTTCTTCACTGTCCACTACACCTCCAATTTTGGTTTCAGCTGCAAACTTACTAATTATACCTCTAATGCTCACATCCAAATCACTTATATAAATGACGAAAAGTAGAGGACCTGGCACTGATTCTTGTGGCACTCCACTGGTCACAGGCCTCCAGTCTGAAAAACCGTGTTTTTAAAATCTTCTCTCTATCCTCCTTGTTTATTGCGTCGAGCGATGCTTGTTTTCAATACTTAGCACATTTTAGAATTTTTATCTGTTCTATACTTGGAACAATTGCACTGCCCATCAGAGTTCAGCTGATGTTGAGTGTGAGACTGGGTTTCCTCATGCATTTGGCTGCTTTTCAGAACGTGGTCTCAGTTTCAACTTTGGTGACTGAGCATCTGTTTTAGCAGCTGTTTCCTGTCCTGCCCTTCCCAGCCAGACAGCTGCTGTGAACTGTTAATGGTACATTTTCAGTACTGCCTTGTGCGTGGTCATTTAACGATCATTTTTAACACAGCCATATGCATCTTTGTGAGAAGTTTACAAGGAATTCTTACCCTCGTAAGGCAGTCTGACTGCTTGCTAAAACAATACAATACTGACAATGGACAATACTGACTTTGTCAGAAATTCGGAATATGGAGCCGGTCCCACATTGTGTGATGGACTCTCACACAGACAAGTATTTATTTTGTGCAAAGATCAATGTCCCAAAGCCAAACCTTTTACAAAAGTGCTGCTCTTTGGTAATAGTGCATACATCAGAGGAGTTTGGGATGACTTGTTTGCTCCATTCTGGCTTGCATTTTTTACTCTCGATAAACTGCTTTAAATAAATGCTGAACTTGAGAGGAATTCCAGTGGGTTTAGAGGGTTATGCCCAAATGCTGGCAAATGGGACCAGATTAATTTATGATTATCTAGTAAGGACGAGTTGGGGCAAAGGGTCTGTTTCCCTCCTGTGCAACTCTGACTCTGACCCCTGTTCAAATCCTGCCAAGGCAGATGGTGAAATTTGAATTCATAAAAAAGAAATCTGGAATTAAATGTCTAATGATGACCTTGAAACTGTTGTAATTGTTGGGAAAAAACCCATCTGATTCAATAATGACCTTTTCCAGAAGGAAACTGCAGTCCTTTCCTAGTCTGGTTTACATGTGACTCCAAACCCCCAGCAATATGGTTGACTCTTGACTGCCCTTCTGCACAATTGAGAATGGGTTATAAACACTGGCCCACCCTGTGAGGCCAATATCTTGTGAATTGATCCCAAAAAAAAGTGGAGCAGCTTGTGCAGCCTTTATTAATGGAATGTAGAATGCATCAGGGATATAGACCCCAAAGCAGAAAGCAATTTGTTAACATGAGTTAAGTTAATCCTCAAATGACACAGCCAACATTTAAACTGTAAGAGGGTAAATAAGATGAAAATTGAACAGAATTTTAGAAAAAGGAAATTCCTGACTGGTTATATTCTTCCCTTTCTCCCAGCCTCACTGAGTGATGAGGAAGATCAGATGGAGGAGACTCCACAAATATTCCCATCCTCCAATGACAGAGGGCGGCCCAGCACATCAGAGCAGAAGATATGACAGGACCATATTTACAGCAATCTTTTAGTCACAAGGGCAAAGTGGATAATCCATTTCAGCCCCTCCTAGAAGGGGCCCCTCATCACAAAGATGCAATCTTGAACCAATTTGATTCATTTCGCGTCATGTTGGCTCAAGACAGTAGACTGCAAAGATTAAGGGCCCTGACAACATTTTTAAAAAAAAATTCAATCATTGGATGTAGGCATCTTTGGCCCACCCCTGTAGGCATTTAAGAGTCAACCACATCACTGTGGGGCTGTAGGCCAGACTTGGTAAAGTTGACAATTTCCTTCCCGAAAGGGGCATTAGTGAACCAGATGGGTTTTTCTGACAATGGTTTCCTTGGTCATCATTAGACCCTTAAATTAAAATTCCACTATCTGCCATGGCAGGATTTGAACCCAGGTTCCCCAGAACCTTGGCTGAGTTTCTGGCTTGATTGTCTGGTGATAGTACCACTAGGTCACTGGCTCCATCATATGGCAATAGTATTGAAGATATGTCACACCCCTAGCCAAGTTCTTCAATTACAGTTACAACATTATCATCTACCCAGCAACGAGGAAGGTTTCCTAGATATATTCTGCACACAAAGAGCTGGAAAAACCCAACTCGCTCAATTACCACCCCATCAATCTTCTCTCGAGCAGCAGTAAAGTGATGAAAGAGGTCATCAAAGCTGCTACCAATAAATAGCAATAAACTTGCATCCAGTTTGGGTTCTGCCAGGACCACTCCGCTCCTGACCTCATCACAGCCTTGGTTCAAACATGGATGAAACAGCTGAATTCCACAGGTAAGGTGAGAGTGGCCACATTTGGCAATGCAATATCAAGGAGTCCTGGTAAAACGGAATCTGTGGGATCAAGGGAAAACCTCTGGTGGTTGGAGTCATATCTGACACATAGGAAAATGATTGTGGTGTTTGGAGATCCGTCTTCTCCACACCACTGCACCTCTGCAGGCGTTCTTCAGGATAGTGTCATCAACCCAACCATCTTCAGCTGCTTCATCAGTAACCTTCCTTCCATTACATGGTCAGAAGTGGAGATGTTCACCAATGATTGTTTGCACAGTATTCAGCTCCATTTGCAAGTCCTCAGCTACTGAAGCAGTCGATGTTCAAATGCAGCAAGACCTTGGTGATATCATGGTTTAGACTGATAATTGCTGAAAATGTGTTGCAGGAAAAGTGCAGCAGGTCAGTTAGCATCCAAGGAGCAGGAGAATCGAGCATGAGCCCTTCACGAATGAGGAAAGTGTGCCCAGCAGGCTAAGATAAAAGATAGGGAGGAGGAACTTGGGGTAGGGGCGATGGAGATGCGATAGGTGGAAGAAGGTCATGGTTAGGGCGATAGGCCGGGGTGGGGGCGGAGAGGTCAGGAAGAAGATTGCAGGTTAGGAAGGTGGTGCTGAGTTCGAGGGTTGGGACTGAGACAAGGTGGGGGGAGGAGAAATGGGGAAACTGGAGAAATCTGAGTTCATCCCTTGTGGTTGGAGGGTTCCTAAGCAGAAGCTGAGGCGCTCTTCCTCCAGCCGTCGTGTTGCTATGGTCTGGCGATGGAGGAGTCCAAGGACCTGCATGTCCTTGGTAGAGTGGGAGGAGGAGTTGAAGTGTTGAGCCACGGGGTGGTTGGGTTGGTTGGTCCGGGTGTCCCAGAGGTGTTCTCTGAAACGTTCCGCAAGTAGGCGGCCTGTCTCCCAATATAGAGGAGACAGTATGGTGTGTAAATGATGTGTATGGAGGTGCAGGTGAATTTGTGGCGGATATGGAATTATCCCTTGGGGCCTTGGAGGGAAGTAAGGGGGGGAGGTGTGGGCGCAAGTTTCGCATTTCTTGCGGTTGCAGGGGAAGGTGCCGGGAGTGGAGGTTGGGTTGGTGGATGGGGGCGGGGGGGGGGGAACACTGATGAGGGAGTGATCTTTTCAGAACGCAAATTGGTAAGTATCATTCACACCACACAAATGCAAAGCAATGGCTATCTTGAGCAAGAGAATCTCATTGTCACCCCTTGACATTCAGTATTGAGTTTCCCCCACTATCCACGTTCTGGGTGAGAGGGTAACCATTGGCCAGAAACTGAACTGGACTAGCCATTATAAGTTCAGTGGCTACTAGAGTATTTCAGGATTCCTGCAGTAAGTTACCAGCCTCCTGATTGCCAAAACTCTGTCTGCCCAAGTCAGGAGTGTGATGGAATACCCTCCTCTTGCCTGGATGAGTATAGCTCCAACACATAAGAAACTGACACCACGCAGGAGTGAGCAAGCAGCTTGATTGACACTACATTCGTAGAGATCCACTCCCTCCATCACTGACACCTTTCCATTGATTGCCATTTTGCTGTGGTGGAGGGTTCACCCACAACCAGCTCCGCTGGGCCAGCATTGTGCTTAGGATCCAAATCAAATCCCCTTCATTCTGATCAAAGAAGGCACATGAATGAGAGGAGGAGGACAAAGGGGATGTTTCAAAGACTCCCTGAGGCTTCCCTCAGGAAATGCAACACCCATATCAATAGACGGGAGACCCTCATTCAGGAGAAACTGACTTAAAGGAAGGTCCTGTGTGAAAGGATACAGTTGCTTCAGAGCTTGAGAGGAAGTGTGGAAAACAAATGCTTATGATTTCACTCTCCTGGAATCCTCTGTCAAGTGTGTGGTGGGAGATCCTGTTCTGGGATTGGCCTCATTGGGCATGCATTCAGTGGGTCTTTGTGTGGCCAGTGACCCAGAATTTCTGAGGTGGACAATCCGCCATATTGGTGGGTCATTGTTGATCCTAACAGCAGGTATACCGCAGAAACTCCCCAAAGCTCATTTTTAAACAGTACATTCCAAACCCATAACTGCTACCATCTAGAAGGACAAGGGTAGCAGATACAAAGGAATGTCACCGCTTGCAAGTTTCCCTCCACTGACCATCCTGACTTGAAAATATATTACTGTACTTTTTATGTCACTGGGTTAAATATTCTGGAACTTTCTGCATTATAGCATCATGGGCTACCTACACCCAATGGACTACATCAGTCCAAGAAAGCAACTTGTCACCGCCACCTCCAGGGTAGATAGGCATGGACAATAAATGCTCAGCTAGTATTGCTGAATGAGCCCACCGTGTACCAGAAATGCAGAATAGGACCCTTCCTAAATGCAGAAGGAGGTAGCAACTTACAATCTGTTCCGTTTACATGGAAGGACAAAAACAGAACAACCTGCCTTCACTGTTTTAACCAGAGCCAGTGCAGGTCTCGTCACTGAGGCACGCTTCACATTTGTTGCTAACAATAGACTTTATCTGATATTCTCTCCAATTAATTTAAAGCCCTCTCAGCAGGTTATGCCTGTTGTTCCAATGAGGAAGTGCTGCCTCCTCCTTGCACTCCTGCTTCTGAATCAGCATGATGGTTATTATTGCAGCAAAGAGAGACTTTTTTATTTGGAAGTTCCAAGAGGTCTGCATTTTGGCTGGCTTATGTAGAATAAAACCTGCTTCTTCAGTATAATAAATGGCACTGGATCGTAAAAGTATCCAAGCGTGACATTAACCAGTTAACATTCATGTACTTTGTGTTTCTCACAATTGTTCAAATTGTGTGTTTTTTTTTTAAATGCTCCTGGTGCACTCAGTTAGTTTTGCTGGAATTTGAATTCAATAAACAAAAGTCTGGAATTAAGAGTCTAATGATGACCATGAATCCAATGGATTGTCAGGAAAAACAATCTGGTTCACTAATGCCTTTTAGGTGGGGAAACAGCTGTCCTAACCTGGTCTGGCCTACATGTGACTCCAGACACACACTCAATGTGGTTGACTCTTTGGGAGATTAGCGATGGGCCATAAATGCTGGCCTAACCAGTGATGCTGTCATTCTGTACAGACTATTAAGGTTGTTTCTCCGTTCAATGAGATCCATGGTTGATTTGATAACCCTTAACTCCACTTTCTTGCCTTTTTCCTTGTAGGCCTTGATTCCCTTACTGATTAAATTTCTGTCTATCTCCACCTTGAGTATGCTTATTTAACCAGCTCAGCAGCCCTCTGTGGTAAAGAATTCCACAGGGAGAATAGATTCCTCCTCATCTCTGTCTTAAATGGGTGACTTCTTATTTTGAGGTAATGACCACCAGTCAGACTCTCCCACAAAGGGAAACAACCTCTCTGTATCGACTCTGTCAAGATCCTTAAGAGTCTTAAGTTTCAATAAGGTCGCCTTTCATTCTTCTTAACGCTAATTAATACAAGCTTAACCTTCTCAAGCTCTCCTCATAAGAAGATCGCTCTCTACTCAAGATAAATCTAGTGAACTTCTCTGGACTGCTTCCAAAGTCAGTATATTTATCTTTAGGTAAGGGGCCCAAAATGGTTAGTGTTATTCTAGATGTGGTCTGACTGGTGCCTTGTATAGTTTTAGCAAGATTTCCCTACTTGTTCATTTGCATTGAAATCATCAGGAAAAGAATGCTTCATGTTACATCTTAACTTCAACTGTTGGTATGAAAACCCACTGACCAATGATGTGGATTGTTTGGTGGGATCATGGTTATCGCCCTTTTGGCACCACTCTGCAGATTACTGCAGTGCTGTTTGGTTAGGGTGCCTGATCAACTGATGGAAGGTGAACTCCAGCTAACTGCATCATTATTGTTACCCGGTAAAATCTCCTGTTCAGCTATAGCCTCCAAATAGTGCCCTATTTACTGCTAGTTGTCATTGCCACGGAGTCTGACTTGAGGACTCTCATCGGTGTGTCACTGGGTCATGGCAAATGCTGCTACTTCACTGGAGGTTTGATTTTTGTCATTATACCTTGGATTCCTGTGCCAGGAAAACAATACATATGACTGGATGAAAATTAAAAACGCAGCCTACTTTCATCTATCCTTTACTTGGATGTGCGGTGAGGATATGACTTATGATCATTCGTTGATTACAATTAGCACAAGGAAAAGGTAGTATGGTGCTGTATCATTGGGCAATTCATCTGAAACAAGAGTTCCAAGCCCCTGAGCAGTTTGGGAACTGGAACCTTGTTTAGAAAAATTCACAAAATGACAAATAATCTGGTGACAGTAAAGGTTGTTGTATTGTTGTGTTTGAATAAAAAAGAATCTGAACATTCATTCATGTCCTTTTAGAAAAGGAAACCCACTGTTATTACCTGGGTTGGTCTGCGTGCTTTGAAATCCTAAGGATCTGCATTAAAGCTTGCTAAACATATTTTTTTAAGTGTGCTGTGTAAATCATTTTGTTCCATGTTTGTAAAGTTTCTACATTGAGCAATATGCCAGCCACGTGAACCTAATTGAGTATCCAGATGTAACTTAATTGCAGTTCTAGTTAAGTAAGATAAATTCAGTAATGGTTGCTGTTGATCAATACTTATCGTCACGCACTGTTTGCAGGTGTGCTTTCAACATATTTGATTAAGAAGAAAAGGAAGTTTTTTTTGTTCTTTGTGCTTTATCTCCTTAGTTTTATGATTTAATAGTGAGGTGGGTGAAAAGTCAAATCTTCTGCAAGCTGAAAAAACCAACAACCTTGCATGGTGAGGGGAGCCTTGCATTGAATGAGCTGGCCACAATTAGAATAATAGCTGCAAATAGCAGAAGCTGCAACATGTCAATGCTTCTCAAAGGCTAAAGCAGCATACATTCTACCTTGTGAGCACAAAGCAAGGGGAGGGTCTTATGGTATAGATACTTGTGAATCAACCTGGTCAGATATTTCCAAGATACCACTGGAGAAGCTGGGGCTGGAACCCGGGACTTCTGGCCCAGAAGCAGGGATACTACATTACCACCAAAGTCTCGAGATGTGGTTAATTGAATAATAGCTGATTGGTACAAGTTGCATGTTATTACATTCAAGAGACCAGTGTGAATAGGTCTGCACTCCACAAGATCTTCTGTCTTGCCCTTACCCAAATCGGTATGATACTGTCGGTTTGGGTGAAGCTGAATTCAGTCTCCAAACTTCGATAACAACAGATTTGACACCTCTCACCGCAGCAATGTATATTCTTGGTGACCATTTTGATGGGTTGAAAGTTCCAACTCCACTTCTAGCCACATATTGGAAGCTGCAGCAAATGATGCAGCATCTGATTGATGCATTCCTGAATTCCAAATTTCGGTGAAAGAGAATGAAAGTTAAATCATACACCTGAATACTATTAGGTAATTGAGTGAAGAAATGTTGATGATTGATTTTTTTTCTACCCAAAGTGAGTGCATGTGACTGAGATGATGCCAGCAAAGACAATGATTTTTATTGGCTTTCCAGTGACACCTTTTGGTTTCTGTAAAGATTTGCAATTCAGATCTAGTGGGCAATCTTTTGAGTCAGCAGAGAGTTAATCTGGATTGCAAGGACCAAACTTGGAAATTTCTGCTCATTTATCAATTTGGTAAAATTGATTATTGCTTTATATTTTCTTTACTTGTCTGTGTTCTGTCGGCTGCTGGGTCGGTCTCATTGCAGGGCTTTACAGACCATGAGCTGGAACCAGTGCAGATTAATACAAAATAAAAGTGTTCATTGATCATTAGTGACTCCTGCTTTAAGTGAATCTATGTACTTCCTTTCCATCATAGGAATAATGCTTCAGTTTGTTTCCTGACATAGTACTCAGCATTTGATACAGGAAACATTCAGTTTGCCACTCCCGTTCAAGAAACAACTCCTTTGAGGATGGAAAGCAATACTTTTCATGAATGGTTTTGTGAGAGATTGATTGTGTTTAAAGGATCAATTAGGTATTTTTCATTTTCTTGTCCAAAAGTATTGGCAAAGCTGAAATACTGTTCTTTACAATCCAATCCAGTTAAAGCAAGAAATAGACCAACAATCAGCCTATCTTTGCAGTGTCAATTGTAAAATGGCAGGTTTAAGGTTTGTATTCTTTGGGACATTATTTGATGCCAAGGTATAGTTTATAATTTGTTTTTTGATTGATCATGGGATGTGAGCACTGCTGGCAAGGCCACTGTTATTTGCCCATCTCTCCTTGGTCTTTAGACGGTTGTAACGGTGAGTGGTCTTGCTGAACCGTTGCTCTGCTTGTGGTTTGGACACACCTACAGTGCTGTTATGGAGTGAGTTCCAGAATCTTGACCCATTGACAATGAAGGACTGATGATACAGTTCCAAGTCAGGATGTTGTATGAGTTAGAACTTCCCCCTTCCCCTAGGTGTTCCCCTATATGTGCCCCATATATGTTGCCCTAATGCCCAATATTTGACATAAGATCAAATTCCTTTGTATTTTTAGGCAATAGAAGACACAGATTTAGAGTCTTCATTGAAATGAAATTTATTCCAAATTTTTGAAACATAAGTGGGGCTACATAACTAAGACTAATCTCAGGATTAAATTTTGTAAAGTGGTAGGAATTGATAGTTTTTTACTAACGATTAATGACCAACAGTTAGAATGACAAGGACGTATGATTAGAGTGTGTGATTTCTGAAAATATGTTGACTTGCTGAATACAAATTGTTGGGCATTACCTCAGTAAACAGCACCAATATGTTGTTATATTGTGTGGTCTTTCTGAAAAACTTGTTGCATTTCTGTAACTGTGCAACAGTTTGATTTAACAACTTTGTTGCAAAAAAAAATCCAACATGTCAATGGAGTAAAATCTAAGCTATTGTCTGCCTGAACCTTTTGTGAGGGAAGGATTAATGGGATAAACTGGTGCTATAAGTGACCGAATATCCCAGAATTCATGGATTTTCGACTTGAGGAGCCAACAAGATTAAAAGTACAACAAACTTCCAATCTAATTGTGAAATAGAGGAAGGGCAAGCACGTGCAATGTAATGTTGTTTATATAGTATGTGGCTATTCTGGTAATCCACAAAAAAGAATGTAGATTTGGCAATGCCTTTTTGCCGGAATGTAGTGAGGATAAGAAAACTTATAGAACTCCCCATGGCATAGACAGTGTACTGTCATGTATACAGTTTCTGGTGATATTTAGTAAATATTCCAATTTGGAGACCCTCAAGAGTGCACTGTTCAAATGAAAATAGCGATATGGTAATTTCTTGTAGATAATTTGTGAATTAAATATAAGTTTTACAATTTTTTTTAAAAAGTAGGCTTCATGGGCACAGCTGAATATCTATTTGCCCTTTATCTACTTTTCCTGGTATTGCTGGTCACATGCACAGTTCCTGATGATGGTGGTCAGGAGCTTGGTCACTAAACCTAAAGTTGCTAAAATAAATTGTCAGCATTTCTAATTACAACCCTCCTTGAAAACTGCAAGCTTAGCTCTGGGATAAGAACTGTATGGCTTGTACTGTCTGCCTGAGTCATCGTGCCCGTATCAATGTTCATGTTGCATTTCACTCTTGCTCAAGCTTGACCCCATCCCGAATGTACTCACGTGGTTGTTTATCTGTCGTCTGCTGCTTGGAAATGATTGTCTGCAATGCTGGGTGATAAATGCATTAGCATCTGTCTTCTGTACTTTTTTTTGTTCAATGTTCTCCACTTCTAATAGTCATAAATTAAGTCAGACCATCTGTGTGAGTATATTAATTAAAGATCAACTAACATCTGATCAGGCTTCTCCAATTTCTCCTGTCCTATCGAATAAAATGGATGAAACTTAAAACCTTGGTCACAGCCACCTCGCCCAAATCTTCAGGACTCTGCCAAAAGCAATTTGGTTTAAAAAACAGAACTTCTGGGACTACTTTAATTTTCAAGCTTTTTAAATTTTCTGCAAGCAGTCTTATTAATTATGAAAACGTTGGTAGTTAAGCAGCTACTCTTTCCACTAATAGTCAAGAAAACAGTCAAATGAAGATTTCACTTTCTGATCCTTTAGGGAAAGTGATTCAGTGAAATCGCTGTGTTGATTATCCATTGGCAGGAATGGGGGAGGCTGGTTGGGGGCAGGTGGTCACATGATAAAATCTTCAAGAATACACTTGCCCTGAGTTGGCAACCCTAAAGTAGCTGCCGTTGATGGCATCTTTTTAGTCCAACAGTATCTCAGACTAGCTTTTACTTTTAACAATATCCAAAATAAAGGTGGAAGGTTCAATTTCCAAAGTGCCAACAGTGGCCACTCCTTGGCAATAGGTTGTTAGAACTTTGTCCTTTGTGCACAGTAATTAGGCAGATATTAAACAGAAACCTATCAGAAGAGCTGCCATAAACGCATTAATTATATGCCCTGTGATTGATTTGTTTTACGTTTTACTGTAGCCCACACAACATAGGCCCAAGAATATTTTGCCAACTTGACCCTACTTCACCCAAAATTTACTTGCCAGCATCTCACTTTTTCTATCTCCTTGCTGTTGGTGATCAATTCTCTCTTGTATATTTAAATTATTAATTTGCCGTGGGATGATAAGGGATCTGTGTAAACATGAGTTTCCAGGTACTAACTACTTAGATATACACTGTTGTCACCACCCTCCTTCGCTCATGCATAGAAATGTTAGTCACTTGGACCTAGTCTGCAGGCTGAAGTGAAGTAACATCTCCCTCACTCCCCTCCACCCTCTGCCACCAGGTTAGACTTGAGCATCAGCATTGTGGGAAAGACTCTCTTCACCTCCCAGACTGCATGTCATCATGACTTCGCAACAATAACTTGAAATTTCCTCCAAGTGCTGTTTGTGGGACTTCCACCAGCTGTACATTCAGTTAGGATGGGACAATAAATGCACTTTATCAGTGATTTCCCCAATGTGGGTTCAAGCAGCGCTCTAGGACGTAAGCACTTCAAACCCAGTGTTTTAACCCTGCTTCCTAGGCAATGGATGGTTAAAATACTTAGTGTCCCAACAACTTTTCAAAAGATTATTTTCTTAGTTCCCCTCTCTGAACTGAGCAAGAGGCATACTCACCAGAAACGTAAAATGCAGAAATATTTATAGGAACAGACATAGGACATTTGGCCCTTTTTGAACCTTTCCTACAGTCATTATGACCTTGGATGATCATCCAACTTAATAGCCTATTCCCGCTTTTCCTCCATATCCTTTGATCCCTTTAGCCCCACGTGCTCTACTGTCTTTGAAATCATATAATGCTTTCGTCGTGACTGCTTTCTTGTGTCGGGTGAGCTCTGTCATTGAGACGTGACAGCCATTTTTAACAAGATGGTAGGAGGAACTGACCAGAAGAAACTCTCAATCTGTGAACTTATTTTCTAATTTAAAGTTTCTTGTGGCCAAGACGAGCAGAAAGCTCCATCAGCCCCACAAAGAAGCAACTGATTATTCCTATCTCGGGAGAGTCCTTTCCCAACCAGGGATGATGGTAGTCAAAAAGTGTGGTGCTGGAAAAGCACAACAGGTCAGGCAGCATCCGAGGAGCAGGAGAATTGACGTTTCAGACTTGAGCCCTTCATCAGGAATGCTTATGCCCAAAATGCTTATGCCCAAAATGTCGACTCTCCTGCTCCTCAGATGCTGCCTGACCTACTGTGCTTTTCCATTGCCACACTTTTCGAGTCTCATGTCCAGCATCTTCAGTCCTCCCTTTTCCTAGGGATGCTGGTAAACAATTAAACAACTCCCTGGATGAGGAGGCTTCACAAATATCTGCATCCCCAGTATGGTGGGGCACATCTGTACAAAAGATGAGACTGAAGCACTCTCTACAATCTTCAGTGGGACTAGATTGGGTTGGGATATCTGGTTGGCATGGACGGGTTGGACCAAAGGGTCTGTTTCCATGCTGTACATCTCTATGATTCTATGACATGACCGAGCTCTCGCAAAACTGGAGTGAATGGCAATCGGGGGAATTGGAAGCCTATGAATAAGCAGGGAGTAGAGTGTATAGACAGTGTAGAGGCAAAAAGATTTTAGTTTAGAAAGGCATCATGTATCTTTGAAAACTTGGTAGGCCTGTTCCTGTGCTGGACTATTCTTTATTCTTTATACCTGGCACAACAGAAAATAACTCTAGTTATTGGAAGTCCGTCATCTCAGCTCTTTCCACATCTGACTACAAGGCCTCAAAGGATCTTTCCATATCCGACTCAGTGCCTATCTTAGTTCCTCAGAATAGTGTCCTTGGCCCAAATGTCTTCAGCTGCTTCATCAATGACCTTCCCTTCATTAGAAGGCCCATACTTGCAATCGTTGCACAATGTCCAGCACCATTCATGACCCCTCAGACACTGAAACAGTCCGTATCCAAATGTAACCAGACTTGGATAATATTCAAGCTTGGGCTGACGTGTGCAGTTACCATTTGTGTCACACAAGTGCGTGATAATGACCATCTCCAACAAAAGAATCCAACCATCACTCCTTGACATATAATGGCTTTACCATCGCTAAATCCCCTTCTGTCAATATCCTGTGACTGAGCTGCACTGTCATTTAAATACAGTGACTGCAAGTGTAGATAAGAAGCTAGTAATCCTGTAACTCCCTGTCCACCATCTACAAGGCACAAGTTGGGAATATGATAGAATATTCCAGCACTTGCTTTGATGTGTGCAACTCCAACAGCGCTCAAGAAACAAGCTGCTTGTTTGGCACCATATCCACAAACCTTCACTCTCCTAATCACCCAGTACCAGCTGTGTATATCCCCTGCAAGATGCACTGCAGATATTCAACAAGGCTCCTTCGAACCACTATCACCATGGAGGACAAGGGTAGCAGAGACCTGGGAACAGCACCACCCTGCAAGTTCCCACGTAGCATCCTGACCTGGAGATATATTGCTGGCCCTTCAATGAAACTGGGCCAAAATCTTGGAATTCCCTCCCTGATATCACCGTGGATGTTTTGATACCAAATAGATTGCAGCGTGCCAGGAGGGTAGCTCACCACCATCTTCTCATGGACAACTGGAGGTGGACAGTAAATGCTGGCATAACTTACAATGCCCACATCCCTCAATCCCTTTTTTGTTAAAAAGAAAAACTCAATCTATTTATTCGAATGTCAAAAATGGGTTCCTTTTGGGGGAGAGATTTTGCTGTGGACTAGCAATGTGCTGTTGAATTTGAGTCAGAGTGATTTTTAGACGTATGCAGACTGAGGTGTAGGTTGTTTTCTGAACATCTCAGCTCCTGCTCACATGGCTGTCACTTCAAGTAAAATATGATGGTTCCATTCTCGAGCTATTAAGCCGAACTGCAGCTGTCTGATTAGGTGTGTGTGAAAGATCCTCATGGATCAGAGTAATGCTTACTACCAACCTGTTACAAAACAAATTAGCTGACACTTAGCTGATTTGCCTCCAGCAAGGTGACATATGGCAATGTAGTTGTTTCATTCACTAACCAACCGTGAAAGGCACTCCAAGGGAAGTCATTGGCTGCCAGTCATGTAAAATGCCACAGAAATACAAGGTTTTTTTTGTTAGCCCAGCCGTTATTCTTTGATATTAATACTATCGAGATTTTATCTTGCAAACCTAGAAGCATTTGACGTAAATACATTTAAGTAGACAGAGGGAACTGGTTAAGCTCAGTTGGCTGGATCGTTGGTTTACAGAGCAGCGTGGGTTCAATTCCCATCACAAGTTTGAGGTTACTATTTCAGGACTCTCCTTTTCAACCTCATCCCATGGCAGAGGTCTGGTGGCCCTCAGGTTAAATCAGCACCAGTTGTTTCTCTCCCCTGAGATAGCAGCCCCTATGGTTTGGTAAGACAACAAATAGACAGATTAGCTTCGGCACTACAATGATTGGTAACTCCCTAGGGTTTGCTGAGGAACAAAGGAACCTTGGTGTAGAAGTCCATAGAATCCTTACAGTATGGAATCAGGCTATTCGTCCCATCAAGTCCACACTGACACTTCAAAAAGGGTCCCACCCAGACCTACCCTTTTCCCTGTAGACTTGCATTTTCCATGGTTAACCCACCCATCCCATTGACATTATGGACAATTTAGTATGGCTAATCCACGTAAACTGCACATCTTTGGACTGCGGGAGGAAACCGGAGCACCTGGAGGAAACCCATGCAGAGAATGTGCAAACTCCACACAGATGGGTGGAATCGAACCCAGGTCCTTGGTGCTGTGAGGCAGTGCTAACCACTGAACTACCGTGCTCTTTCCTCATAGCAGACTTGTTTAAGACAAGAGAGAGCCTTAGTTTAAAGTGAAATAAATTTTTCACCAAAAGGGTGGCAACTACAGGGAACATGCTGACTAAGAGAGTGGTGCAGGCAGCTAATTTTGTAACATTTAAAAAGCAGCTGAATAAGCACTCAGTGTCAGGGGATCGTAGGCTACAGACAAGTGCAGGCAAATGGGATTAATGTTGTTTGGTGTTTATTGTTTGGCAGAGACTTGGTGGGCCAGGTTCTCTGTTGTATGACTCTCTCTCTCTGACCTCTTATACATGAAAGGAAGCAGAGGAAACATTTATACACTAATACGCAGGAATAGTATGAAAAGGCCAAAATAACATGCTTTAATTTTTATTTCTGTGTTTTATCAACAGATGAAGTATGTGGAAGAAACTTTTCAATTGCAAAATGAAGAAGTTCTGTTGATGTGTATTGGAATCTCATCAGGGATTGGGCGATTAGTTTTTGGCAGGGTTGCAGACTACTTACCTGGCTCAAATAAAGTTTTCCTTCAGGTAAGGTGGACTGGTGTCCTGGGTCAAGTAGCTGCTTCCAAAGAGTGAGGGACCAATTCTGTACAAGCCTGTCACGGAGTCACCAGAGGGGTTGGGGGAGCGGTAACAATATAGTCCTCTTTGTCGCAGCCAATGCAGGAACTTGATATAAGCTGCTGCAGAGTCACAAGTTAATTATCCAGTAATGACCTGGGACATGTAACACATCGTGAGCATCTAAACTGTGCTCTGTTTCTGCCCTGTGCTACGTTGTCTTTCGGTCAGTGAGGAAGCATGGAGTTTTGGAATGGCAAGTACTGGAAATTGTTACCTAGAGGCTGGGTATGAGAACTTATTATGCCCAATTATACAAGACTTGGTACCTGCCATATCTAAGATAATCACTTCCTATCGAAGTTCTCCTCTTCTAATTGTGGGACAGAGTTCAAGGGAACTGATGTGTCCATACTGTGGCTGATCTTGTGGTAACCTCATGCTGGTTACAGAAGGTGCATTTGGTATCAATTACAATTAGATGGGATTACATAGCAATTATTGTCCAATTAAAACAACTATGTTAGACTGTATATTCTTACCTTTGCGAGGGCCTGTTGACTATTGTCAATACTCTGCCTGTTGTGCCGAAGGGATGTGACATTTGATATGATGCACCTATTCATGAGCCATACAGTTTACATACCTGACAGCTCACCAGCAACTTAACGGGCAGGCAATGAATACTGGCCCAGCCAGTGACAGCCATATGCAACGAACAAATAAAAATGAATTGGATTGTATTAATACATATTCTGAAAGCTCAAGAACAAATTTGCTAAACGTTTTTTCTACTTTTTCTCATATAAATAGAAGCAAGTGACAAAACTTTCCTTTGTTATTTCAGGTGGTATCGTTCTTTGTTATTGGGCTGATGTCCATGATGATTCCACTGTGTCAAGGCTTTGGTGGTCTCATTGCAGTCTGCCTTTTCATGGGTTTATTTGATGGATGCTTCATCTCAATCATGGCCCCAGTTGCCTTTGAACTTGTGGGCTCAGAGAATGTATCGCAGGCGATTGGATTCCTTCTTGGGTTGATGTCCATTCCAATGACAGCTGGCCCACCAATTGCAGGTATGGCATGTTGTTCAACAACTGTTCAGTTTAACACACAAAGCTTTGATTACTTTATATCATCAGAACTTTGGTATTTGGAAAACAGCTAATTGACATATCACAGATGAAATAACAGGCCTGTGCTGCTGGCTATTCAAATGATGAGGAATAAATTGAAAAATGACCACATTACAAACTTTGGGCTTTATTAACTGTGCTAGCAGCAACAGCGACATTATATTCTGGAAAGCCCCTAACTCAGCATACAGCTTATGCTGATTCTTACCTTTAGAATTATTAAAACATTTTGACATTAAGCTATCAGGACAAGTGACCACAAAGTTAGGGGAAGTTGACGTAAAGAGGCAGATACTTCTTAGTGAGAGAATTCCAGAGCTTGGGGCCTAAGCAGCAGAAGGTACAGCCTTAGCGTTTCAAGGGTTGTTGTGCCAGAGGCGATCAGAGAAGGGGAATGATGGAGTTCTGGAGGGATTTGAAAACAACTGTAAGTGTTGTTAAATGAACGAGTCCCGGACTTGTTCTGATTTTGTTTGTTACTGAACCAGTTTTGATGTGTGGCATTTCTGAGCATTTCATCACCTTTTCTCTTGCATTTGGTTCAAGAAATTTAAGTATAAACCTTTTTTTTAAAAAAAAAATCCCTTTTAATAAAATTCAGATTCTAATTATAATTTATAAAGTAGCCAATTGCTTTGGGATCAGCAACGGACAGATTAGATGCAATACAGTTTGAACTCCTAGACAAATGAAATGGGGGAATTATTTTCCATTACTTGCTGATATCCAAGTCATCCAGAAGGATCCAACTCTGGGGAATTAGGATGATATCCGGCAAAGGTTAATTCTACAAAGCAATGTTTTGTTGTTTGCTAATTTACTCTGTTGCAATTTGAGTTTGGGGACTGGAAAGGAGCATTATCTTTAAATGTTGAATTCTCAGTTAGAATGCCAAATCCTGTACATTTTTGCTCCTTAAGGTATACCCAAATTTAAATTGATTTTAACTTCCTGCAGGCTTATCCTTCATGCATCCCCTCAGTTACACATGGAGTGTGCATTCTTTTCACAGCATCTTTCTCAATGAAATATGTCTTTGAGAGTTATGACTGGGGAGTTGAGGAGCAGAACTAACTGAATTGATCTTCAAAACAACTGCTGTAGACTCAGTGGGTTGAATGACTATGGGGTAATACTCAATGATCCAATCCATGTTACGATGCTGAGAAGTACATAGGAATTGAGGAATCTGAGAGTGCTTGCTCACTGATCCCCATAGGTGGTTGGTTAGGTAAATCAGGTCAAGAAGACTTACTGAATACATTCATTTGTTAACCAAAACATAAGAGCTGGAAGAGTGCGCTGGAATGAAATGAATTACTATTTTGATTCTGCCTTGAGTGCTGCATGCAGTCTTGATGATCATGTGAGAAGTAAGGTGTGACTGCAGTTGAGAGGATATGGAGGAGACTAACAAGGATGTTGGCTGGACTGGACTATGTTGATTAAGATCTAATTGAATAACCGAGCATGTTCATTGGATGCGATGTGGACTGAATATTTTTCAGATTCCCTCACACGCAACTATGCTGCAATGGAATATCTATTCCAAGGCTCTTCATTTGACTTGGTCATCTAATCACTGCTCAGACCACTGCTACTGACCTGTACTTGTGCCAGTCAGGGCCATAGGTGATGCTGGGAATCAATCTGTAACCTTCCTTAACCCCGGTGGGGGGGGGTGGATGGACCTTAAAAAGAAGGCTGAATCCTGCAACCTTCACTCTTCGCCTTCCGGGCAGCCTGGCCACCGGAATGTTAAATCCTGGACTTTGGGAAGCCTACTTGGCTCTGGGAACAGGCAGGTGAGACCCTTGTCAGTATGCAAAGACTGGATTGATGGCTGGATTTTTAACATGACTGGCTTTCTTGAATTCACCACCTTCCCCTGAATGTGTTTCCCTTGTAGCAGACCCATCACCTGACCGACTGACTGGGCTGGGCTGAGCTGAGCTGAGTCATTTCCAGGGTTGTCCTCTGTCTTCCCAATTGGATTCAGATAGTGATGACACCAAGGATTTTGTAAGGAGACTTGGGTTGGGCTGGAGGGTTAGGGTTTAAAATCCCCTGGCTTGATATTGTCAATGGGGGCTAGCAGTAGGCTTTTCCATCATCCCGTACACCTCTCTGAACCCCAGCATGAAGTTGAGGCTCTGGTATGACTTTATTGGCAATTTTTAGTCTATTTCAATATCATGGAAATTAATTGTATCTTCCAAGAGTACAAAACAAAAATCATTTTTTATGTTTATGAACATAAAAACAAGAAATGAGAGTGGGCCATTTATCTCTTTGAGCAGGTCTGCCACTCGGTAAGATCATGGCTGATCTGATTCGAACCTCAACGCTACATATCCTCAATAATCTCTCATCCCCGTGGTAATCAATAATCTCTCATCCCGTGGTAATCAATAATCTGTTCACCTCAACCTTGTAAATATTCAAAGATTCTGTGATCACTGTCTTTTGAGGAAAGGAATTCCAAAGATGCCCAAACCCTTGAGAAAATTTTACATTTTCATCTCTGACTTCAAATGCGTGACCCCTTATTTTTAAAGGATGACCGCTACATCTTCACAATGTCAAGGCCTTGACCCCTCAGGATCATGCGTTTCAATCGAATCACCTTTATCGCTTCTAAATTTCAAAGGATACCATTCCTCATGAGATAATACACTCATTCCAGATATTGGTCTAGCAAAGCTTATCTGAGCTGTTTCTGACACATTAACATTCTTCTGTAAGTACATTGGCCAGTTCTGTACACACTACTCCAAATGTGATCCCATCAATGCCTTATCTAACTGCAGGATAGTCTCCCCTAGTCTTGCATTCTGAACCCTTTAGGAGGAAAAAAAACTCTACGTGCTCTACCTGCATACTAACCTTCTGAAATTCATGCACTGGGACAGCTGGATCTCCCGGTATCTCAGAGCTTTGCAACCTCACACCATTTAGATAATAAGCTGCTTTTTCATTCTTTCTGTCAAAATGAACAATTATACATTTTTCCCATCTTGTACTCCATTTGGGAGATCTTTGCCACTCCCTTTCTATTTCCCTTTGTAGGTTCCCTTATAGGGACATAAGAACTAGGAGCAGGAGTAGGCCATCGAGCCTGCTCCGCCATTCAGTACGATCATGGCTGATCTTTTCATGGCCTAGCTCCACTTACCCACCCACTCAACATAACCCTTAGATATTTGAACAGTAAAGGAACTATCTTTGCCTTAAAAACATTCAATAAGGTGGCCTCAACTAATTCACTGGGCAGGTAATTCCACAGACGCACAATCCTTTGGTGAAGAAGTTCCTCCTCAACTCCATCCTAAACCTGTTCCCCCTTATTTTGAGGCTATGCCCCCTAGTTCCAGTTCTAGTTTTCACTCATCATTGGAAACAGCCTCCCTGCTTCTATCATCTATTCCCTTCATAATTTTATATGTTTCTTTAAGATTCCTCTCATTGTTCTAAATTCCAATGAGTAATAGTGCCAGTCTTTTCAGTCTTTCCTCAGAAACCAGCCCTCTCAACTTCGGAATCAACCTAGCGAACCTTGTCTAGTACCAGTACATCCTCTCTCAAGTAAGGAGCCCAAATTTGCATGCAGTGTTCCAGGTGTGGCCTCACCGCCCTGTACAGCTGCAGTGTAACCTTCCTGTTTTTAAAATCCATCCTTCTAGCAATGAAGGACAATGTCCTCTTCACAACTCGCTTTCCTACCTTTTTTTGCGTCATCAGCAAATTAGCTACCTGTACCGTCAGTCCCTTCATTGATACACCTTGTAAAGAGCTGAGACCCTCAGCACTGACTCCTGTGCTCACGTGATATTCTGCCAGCCTGAAAAAGGCCTACACCTCTCTCTTTTAGTCAGCCAATCTTCTGTCTATGGTAATCTGTTATCTCCAACACCGTTAACGTTTAATTTCTACACAAACCTTTAATGTGGTATATTAGCAAATAGCTTCTGGAACCACAACCCAAGTCATGTCTCCCAAATACGTGGATTCCCTTTGACTAAACTTGTCAGGCCAAGTCAGGAGTCCAGTGGAGTACTCCCCATTTGCCTGGCTAAGTGCAGCACCAACAACATGGGAAAAGCTTGACACCATCAAAGACAAAGTAGCCCACTTGATTGACACACCTTCAGCATGAGCTCTCTCCATGACTGATGGTCAGTGCCAGTAGTGTGTGGCATCTACAAGGTGCAATGCAGAAATTCAGCATGGCTCCTTCGACAACACCTTCATCTAAAAGGACAAGGGCAGCAGATACCCAGTACCACCACTATCCTCCTATAGCATGCTCCTATCCAAGCAAGTCACTACCCAGACCTGGAAATAGATCACTGTTCCTTCAATGTCACTGGGTCAGAATCCTTGAAGTCTTTCCCTGATGGCATTGTGGGGCCTACCTACACCCCAAAGACTGAAGAGGTTCAAGGAGGAGGTCGTCACCATGTTCTCAAGGGAAACTGGGGATGGGCAATGAATACTGCCTCAGCTATCAAACACATATCCCAAATTAACTTTCTTCTTTTTAAAAAAAGTTGATTTGTTACATTTAGGATCTTCTGGAGATCCACCTTCTTCTTTTTCATCACATAGACTTAGTGACTGATTACACAATGGTTCCTATAAACCACCTTAACAACTGTTTCAACTTGCCTGGCCTCCTTCAGAGAATCATCCGCATGAACCCAGAGGTCCCTCTGCTCCACCTCAAACTTGTTCTACTGACCTCGTACAGGCTTTGTGTGTTTCTTCTACGAAAATGAGCTGTCCTTATTCTGGTACCTGCCCTGTGTTTGTGCTGTTGGGTGATTTTAGTTAAACATGTGTATTGTTGTTTGATGTAGGCACTGTGTCAGAGAGAAGACAGTTGGGTGAAAGGATTACATGCTGCTGTGTGTGGAAAGAGGAAACAGGTTATCGCAGCTGGCAGCACGTAATCAGAAGAAAATAGAGTCCAGAGTCGATAACTGTTATCAACAAAAATAAATGTAGGGTCATTAATAACGATTAGTTAAGGGAGTCCTTGAGCTGTGCACTGGTTTTGATTGTATAGACTGCCTCTAAAGTTGCAGTGATTTGTTCTGTGTTTGTGTGTGTATATGTGGTTAGACATCCTATTACTAATCCTAAGGCATATGATATCAAATCTGATGAATAAATTACGTCATATGTTTTGGAGGTGAATGTTTCAATAACTGTGTAGTAATTGGAATCTGGTGGATCTCATTGACTGAGATCCTTGATTAGGATTGTTAATCTAGGCCAATCTGGAAGCCTAGGCCAACCAATATAAACAGCAGTTCTCCAGTGGAGGGATCTCTACGAAGGAATCCTCCCCCCACCTCGGTCGGGGATCTTGGGTGGCGGGTGCTGCACGCAACAGTCTCCTACAATGGCAGGTTGCTGTGATTCACAGACTCCCAGCCCAACTGCTTGTTCTATGGTGCTGTGGAGTCTGTGGACCATGTCTATGTGGGATGTGGGCGTCTGCGTCTTCTTTTATGTTTTTGGTTGCACTTCAGCCCCATGCTCCTGATCTTTGGTCACCCGGTGCGGAGGGGGGAGGGCAGGTCAGAGGATCTCCTCGTGGGTCTGCTCCTGGGCCTGGCAAAACTGGCCATAAACAGGTCTAGGCAGCGATTGTCATTAGAGCCAATTGCCTGCCCCTCGTTCGTGGTTATGTTAGAGCCCAGGTGTCCCTGGAGAAGGAGCACGCGGTGTCTACTAACACTCTCTCTCTGTCTGATTTCAGGGAGAGGTGGGCACAAGTGTGGAGTTTCTGTTTCCCCGTCAGAGTCTATTTTGATTTAATCCCTAACTCCCCCATTCACTTTTTCGATCACATGGGCATTGTCCCTAAAGAGAAGTGCATTGCTTGTCACTGGCCACTCGGGTGTTTTTTTTTTCTTACTGTTGGTGGAATATGAATAAAGTTTTCTGCACTTGATGTTTCTTCAGTATGTAAAGTAAAAGAGGGAAAAAAAGTACAACCAGGGAATTTAGAATCTCTTCAGTTCAGGGACTGACTCGGAACTGGCTGACCACAGCCCGTGTACTGTGTGCAAGTGAATAAAGGGTGACTTGGTGATGGGATACTGGTCTCTGTGCAGTTATTTCAAACAGTCATGTTAAATCTACATTAACTCTGCATTACCTCACTGTTCAATCTCCTGTGTTATCTACCTGTTTGAAACATTGCTGTGGCTATTGACTTGTCTGGTTAGTTCCATTTTTAATTGAGGGCAGAGGTCAGCTGGCCTTGTGTCCATAATCGGTGACAAATCATCTCAAACACAACCCGAAGGTCCAGGTTCTCTGATAGTCTTCCAACCAAAACCAATGAGGAGGACTTAGCTGGTCAGTGGGCAGAGTGCACTGGTGGGCAGAAGCCTCTGAAGAAATGAGGGTGGGGTAAGCGATGGCCTTACAAGCAGTGAGAGAACAGAGGAGGAGCCCAGAGCACACGGCTCCCAAATTTCTCTTGTGGAGCTGGGAGCAGTTCCCAGACCTCTTGTTCTCACAAGACATGCCTAATTTCAGGCCTTTCATAGGCCTCTTTGTCCATTTACTATATTGACCTGATGGCAAAGCCACTGTGGCTTCTCTGCTGTGGTCAAACCTCACTTGGAGGTTCAGATGCCCTCAGCATATGGAATGGATCTTGCTTGTTTCTGTTGGGTATCCCTTTCACCGGCTCAGGATGGTAGGCAAAAATCACACCTGGAGGAATTGCTGGTGGGGTGATGAGAAATAATTGCCCCATGCGGTTCAAAATAGGACCACCATTTCTGTACTGAATCAGTGGTGCTGGAAGAGCACAGCAGTTCAGGCAGCATCCAATGAGCATTGAAATCGACGTTTTAGGCAAAAGTCCTTCATCAGGAATAATGAAGGGCTTTCGCCCGAAATGTTGATTTTGCTGCTCGTTGGATGCTGCCTGAAGTGCTGTGCTCTTCCAGCACCACTGATCCAGAATCTGGTTTCCAGCATCTGCAGTCATTGTTTTTACCCACCATTTCTGTACTCCTGTACCAACCCTCAACTCATTTGTCCCTTTGTTTTGTCTGCCAGATTTCCTACTTGACCATTTAGTCATGAACTGATTGTGATTGTGATGTGTTTGCAATGTTACTCACAAAGAGCTAGCCTAAGGAACAAGGGGTGACAACTTCTCAAACTTTGGGAGAGAGCTGAAGGGCACCGATTGAGGAACAACTTGTGGGATTCAGCTGTACAAAATGGAATTGCAATATTTTAGTGAGCATGGAGGTTTGAGTGGTGGGAAATAAATGTCACATGGTCCTTGAGCATAAAAGAGACAATATCAGTATTGTAGAACTTGACAACTCTTGCTAATTAAAGCCATCTTACTGCTGCTTAAAGTTTAACATGAGTGAGGCAGATTTGACATTACCATTAGGAATGGAGGACAAATGATTCCTTGTGAAGATTCATTTTTGAGATCTTTCCTACAGATTTATGAAATGACGTTTGGATGTTCCAAATAGTAACAGCGTAAACCTGTTACAGTATGATCAGTGACTGCAGGAGGGACAGAGTTGCTACTGGCTCCAGTACATTCTTCGCAGATTGCATCAGTCTGTGAGAAATGAGAACTGTATTGTTGAGGTTAACTACAAGTTAACTTTGTTTGGGAGAATGGCAAAGCACTGTGCTGTTCTGAAACCGCACTTTCCTAACCCATTAATGATCAAACCTATGCAAATCACTCCTCTGAGGAGTGCATCATCCAATCATCTCACATACCCCTCTGAATAGATCACTGTGCAAATAGACGAGAACATAGCACCAATATCTTATCATCTTCTGCAATGTCTCTTTAATATAAAGTGCCTATTTGTTGCACTGAAGAAAGGCATGTTCCGCATCACAAATTAAATGTGATTCCTGTAGCAATTAACATAGAACTGTACTCCCACAGAATAGATCTTATCTCCCGCGTAATTACTCCTGTCTGTCTGCAGTGGTCATTTTTCATTTTTTATTTCAATTGCCTTTTTTATTGAAATCGAGAACTTCTTGTTGAGTGAAAAAGTTCTCCAACAATCAAAGGATGTAAAAATAACTGCAAATACTGGAAACCTAAAAAAGAAACAGAAAATGTGGGCAATATATCCTCGTCTACTTCTTCCATGAGAAAAGACGGATTGTGACCCGTAAGATGTAGATCCTTTATCTGAACTCCGGTCAGTTTGATATGATGATTTGAATTAGTCCAATGTCGATGGTGATCTTTTAAATGCAGGTTGACTGATCGACCTGATGGTTGTGACAATCTTTTGGCCTTGCACCAGCCTCTCACATCCACTGTAGCTCACCTGTAGCCGCTCTGTCATTAACACCATCTGATGACATCCAGATTGACCCCTCTTCCTGAGAACCCTCCCCTTTGCCCTCCAGAAGGGACCTTGGTATCTTTTCAGCTCTGTTTACAAGGCTGAAATACTGACATTTGTCCTTTCCGAACATCATTTAATCGAATTCATTTTTTATCTTGAAATTTTAAGCAGCTTTTCATTTGTCGTATGGTCTGTGTATGGAATGTTGAGTAGACGTCTTAATATCTATTTTCTTCCATAGATCCTCACTCATTATCCAGCTTTCTGAGACATACAGGATAGCGGATAGACTGCAGTGAGTTTGTCCGTTAGTACAAGTTTGATTTTTCTTGTTGTTATCACGTTACCCACCTTCACAAATTTACCTCCGGCTAGCTCTATTCTTCTAACTTGTGCATCACATCTGCCATCTTCTGTTATCATTTGTCCTGAATAGACAATTCTTGTTCCAGTGTGATACCATCCATTCAATCTTCCCAGTAGTTACTTTCAAGCTCACCTTCTAATTTTCATTGTTTTTATCGTTTCTGTGATTGCACTGAATCTGTGTTCTAAAGTTTGAGTTTTTACTTGATCTACGTATGCTGTTGGACCGCTTCTGAATGTGTAAGTAGTTCTGTGTTGTCAGTGCCCACCAGTTTGGTGTGTTCTTTCCTCCAGTTTATATCCCAGGAAATACATCCATCTCTCTGGATATTTGTTGTATTTACAGGTTGAATGAGTTTGATGATGGTACATAGCCTGGTCGTGCTTCTCTCTTCACTTGAAAGATGTTTGATTTGTCCATTTTCTAGCCTGGTGCCCCTACTTGGTCCTAATAGAGACTCTGGGTAAATCTTGCACCTTTTCCTGTCAGTGTCACATTTCAGGAACACGTCTGTAAACTTACTGAAAGAAACCGACAAACACTTTCTCATAGTCTATGAGGCACATATAAATATTCCTGTTCTCAACATTTGAACAAAGAGTCTTCCAATAGAAAAGGGTCACATTGGACGTGAAATGTTAACTTAGTTTCCCTCAACTCAGATAGCAGTCCAACATTTAACATCTCACTGAAGATCTGAGCTGTGCTGGGGAGTGCGGGAGGAGTGTTTGGGAACCTGGTAGGAGGCTCACCACTCTGTATCAAGGGTGTCCTAGTACCATTTTAAACACTTCGCAATTAAACTAACTGAAATACTCACCCTTAAGGAGTGAGTCTTCAGTTCTTAACAGGAAAGGAGTCGTGATCTTTACCACCAGCCCTGGCAGCCCATTCCAGACACCTACCACCTTTTGTTTTTAAGAAAACAATAAACTTGACCTTCACATCATCTTTAAACTTTCCCCTTCTCACCTTAAAGCTGTGCCCCCCAATATTTGACGTGTACATCTTGGGGGGGGAAAAGAGGCTGATTATTCACCCTATCCATGCCTCTCATAATTTTTATATACTTTTATCAGCTTGCCCCTCAGCCTCCAACATTTAATGAAAACAGCTAACCTCTCCTCATAGCTCATACACTCCAATCCAAGCAAACCTCTTTGATTTTTCCCACCCTCTCCAAAGCCTCCACATTCTTCCTATATTGTGGCGACCAGAATTGCACACAATACACTTAACTGTGACCTAACAAAAGCTTTATACAGTCTCAATGTGACTTACTAACTTTTGTACACAATGCCCTGACTGATGAAGGCAAACATGCTGCAAGCCTTCTTGACAATCTTATCAACTTGTGTTACCATTTTCAGGGAGCTAGGGACTTGCACTCCAAGATTCCTCTGTATATCAATGCTCCTAAGAGTCCTGCCATTTACTGTATTTAATTCCTCTTGCATTTGACCTCCCAAAATGCATCACCTCACACTTGTCCAGATGAAACTCCATCTGCCATGTTTCTGCCCAACTTTCAACTGATCTATATCCTGCTGCATCCTTTGACAACTTTCCTCACTACATTTTCATCCAAATTATTTATATATTACAAATAATAGACATACCAGCACTGACCCTTGGGGAACGCCACTGGTTATAGACCTCCAGTCAGAAAAACACCCCTCCACAACTATCTCTGTCTTGTACGAACAAGTCAATTTTGTATCCAACCTAACAACTCACTATGGATCCCATATGACATAGTCCTCTAGATCAGCCTATCACGAGGGATCTTGTCAAATGCTTTAGTAAAGTTCATGTAGACACCATCCACTGCCCTACCCTCATCAATCATCATCTTTGTCACTCAACAGTTCGACGAGGTTTGTGAGACAAGACCTCTCCTGCATAAAGCCATGCTGACTATCCCAAATAAGCCTCCTCTTCTCCAAATGAGTAAATCCTGTCCCTTTTGAACATTCTTTGATAATTTCCCTACCACTGATGTAAAACCTATAGTTTATTGGATTATCCTTCTTAAACATTGGCTATTCTCTTGTCTTGAATCTTGCTTTTGCCTAAAGAGGATACAAAAATCTCTGTCAAGGCCCAGCAGGCTCTTGCCCAGCCTCCCTCAGTATCTTGGGATAGATCCCATCAGGCCCTGGGGATTTACTTAATGTTTTTCAAAACGCCCAACACCACCTCCTTAATATCAACCTTTGTGAGAATATTGGCATACCCCTCTCTATTCTTACTGCTGTCCATGTCCTTCCCCGTGAATATTGATATGAAACACTCATTAAGGACCTCACCACTTTCTCTGGCTCCATGTATAATTTGTCCTTGAGTGGATTTACCCATTCCCTTTTTGCTCCTAATATACATATAAAATGCTTTGGGATTATTCTTCATCCAACTCAACAAGGAGATTTCATGGCTCCTTTAGCTCTCAGAATTCTTTATTTAAGTTCTTTCCTGTTTCCCTTGTATTGCTCAAGGACCTTGGCTGATTTCAGCTTCCAAAAGCTTAAATTTGCTTTATTTCTCTTTTTAATTAAACTTTCAATATCTCATATTACGAAGGATTCCTGAATCTTGCCATCCTTGGCTTTCATCCTCACAAACATGCTTGTTATGATTTCTGAACAACTGCCTGTAAAAGAATCCCACATACCTTATATGTAGTTTTACCCTCAAGTAGCCACCACAATCTAATTTATCCAGTTCCTGTCTAAAACTGTTATAATAAGCCTCCCCACCCCCTTTAGCACCCGAGGACTGACACCCATAACTGTCTTAAAACTTAAAGAATTATGATCATGTTCCCCAAAAGCTCCCCCATTGAAACTTCGATCACTTGGCCGGGCTCAATCTGTATTACAGGGTCCACAATGGCCCCTTTCCTTGTTATCTACATATTGTTTCAAGAAACCCTCAGGGATGCGCCTAACCAGCTCTGCCCTATGGCAATATGGGAGTCCTAGTCAGTCCTGAGGAGGTTAAAATCACCCACCAGAACAACGCTGCCGTTTTCCATCTTTCGACAATCTGCCCACATTTCTGTTCCTACAAGGAGGTCAATGACATAACACAGTGATTGTAGCTTTCGTATTTTGGAGTTCTACCCATTTTGCCTCGTTGGGTCAGCCCTCCATATGCAGCTGTGACCGTCTCCTTCGTCAGTAATGCAACTTCCCACCCTTATTATATCCCTCTCTGTCACACCTGAAACATCTAAACCCTGGAATGTTGAATGTCCAAAGGCTGCAGTGTAAAATGGTGTGAGAGTATTCCTAAACATGGTTCATGATGTATGTTCACACTTCTCCACTGTCCTAATGGTTTGGACCAATAAGGACGTGTACCTCAGACCAGTAATGGGGGCTCAGGGCTTGAGAGGATCACTATGCTCTGGTTGGCATCTGGGATCTGTGATTTCTGTCCCTGTCTCTGATGGCAGGTGTGAGTTGGACAAGTGGGTTTTAATTCAAAAGCTCAGTCTAGTGGCTAGAGATGTAACCGTATCGATGGCAATGATGAGAAAGGTCTCCACAGGATCATAAGATTTACAACCAATGGAGGTTGTTTAGCTGAGGATGTCCGTGCTAGATCTCTGATACAGCGACTTGTATAGTTTCATGCCCCTTCTCCCAGTGCCCTACATCATTGTTAAAAGTTTTTTAAATTTCTGTTTGTGTTTTGACTCTCAAAACTTGGAGATGCCGTCAACTGTATGACCATTAGTTGGTTAACATGATAAAAGAGCTTCTATTTTGAATGTCTTTATTGAATAGGCCTCTGAACTCCAAGCACATGCACACGGAGTCTGTCTCACTACAGATGTGATCTTTGTTGTGAGGGGAACCTCATTTTGGGAAGTGCAGAGATTTACACAGGTTGGTGAGAGAAATGTACTGGAGTAGATAATGAGAAAAACTGGTTGAGCATTTCCAAATGTGACCTGAGCAATTTAGAGAACATTGAAAAGGCAAGAAACATTAAAACAGGTGGCAATAACTGTCCAGGCCATTATATCAGACATGAACTAATGCTCTGAGACATCGGACTAGATTAAAAACCAAGCTATTTCTGGTCATGGAGGATGGTACACTCTGCTGCTTTGAAAATAGAGACAACTGCTTTCTAGAGAAACTGGGATGGTCATCTTGTAACATATGGAAATGTATGGGTCCTGTGCCAGAGAGATTTGATGAGGTTCATTTGTTTGATGTGTTAGCGGATATCCAGAAGGCATTTGACAAAGTGCTATACTACAAGCTTGATATTAATGTGAAGGCCTTTGGAATGTTAGCCACACCAGGAGCGTGGATACGATGTTGGCTGTCTGACTGGGAACTATCGCGTGAACTCCAGTTTTTTAGGAGGTGGTGTGTGGTGGGCATCTCCAGGGATGGTTAGGAGCACTGTTTTGTTTCTTCAATCTATGTGAATCATCCTGAGTTGGGTGTATATAAGATAGCATGACTCCAAATTTTGTGTCACCTGCAAATTTTGGAAGTATTGTCCTCTGTGAAGGTGATGACAGGTTTGAAGAGGATTTAGACAGACTGGTGCAATGTGCTGAGCAGTCCTGATGAAATTAATGTGCTGCGGTCTGATGATGATTTTTGGAAGGAAGAAGGGGCCAGAGGGAAACAATATAAAGGGGCAAAGCTATCAAGGGGGAACTGGAGCAGAAGCTTCAGGAGATGCATGAGCAGAGGAGCTTAGATAGATGTGGGCAGAAATCATTGAGAGTGGGGTGATTTGAGAATGTAGTTTTTGAAATTGAGGGATCTGGAAAGAAAGTTCACACTGCAGAGAGGCCATGTAACTGAGAACACTTTTTTTTAATAGCAAACATCATCAAACATCACTAGAGAAGGAGTACCAACATGACTGAAGTAGCATTAGACAAACTAATAGAGCAAAAAGCAGACGTGTCCCCTGTCTCTCATTATTTGCATTATAAGATCCTAAAAGGTAGCTACAGAGCTAGTGGATACTTTGGTTGTAATTTTTCAAATATTCTTGGATTCTGCAAAGGTAGCAGAGGACTGGAAAGATGCCAATGTGACTTCCCTATTCAATAGGGAGGGAGGCAAAAAGTGGGCAATTATAGTCCAATTAACTTAATATCTATTGTTGAAAAAATATTGGATTCAATTTTTAAGGACGTCTTAGCAGAACATTTGGAAAATCACAATTTGATCAAACAGAGTCAGCATGTCTTTGTGAAAGGAAATTTGTGTCTGACAGATGAGTCAATGAAGTCTCAATAGGAGTGGATAGAGGGGAACTGTTAGATGTGTTGTACTTTGACTGCCAGAAGGCATTCAACAAGGTTTTTGATTAGATTTCCTACAGTATGGAAGCAGGCCCTTTGGCCCAACAAGTGCACACTGACCCTCTCAAGGAGTAACCTACCCAGGCCCATTTCCCTCTAACACTATGGGCAATTTAGAATGGCCAATTCACCTGACCTGCACACCTTTGACCGTGGGAGGAAACCAGAGCATCCAGAGAGAATGTGCAAACTCCACACAGACAGTCATCCAAGGCTGGAATTGAACCTGGGTCCCTGGTGCTGTAAGGCAGCAGTACTAACCATGAGCCACCGTGCCATTCCATGGTACTTCACAAAAGGTTCATCCATAAGATAAGAGCTTTGGCTCATGGACAGGAAACAGCAAGTCTTTTTTTCAGGTTGGTGACCTGTGACCAGTGGAGTTCCACCGGGATCAGTGCTGCGGCTGCAACTGTTTACAATATTGATTCAGGACTTGGAGGAAGGAAGCAAATGGATCATAGTCAAATTTATAGGTGACAAAAAAAGTGGAAAGACAGGTCGCAGGCGAGATACAAACATTTTACAGAGAGAGTTTGATAGATTAAGTAAATGGGCAAACAACTGGCAAATGGAGTATGATGTGGGAAAACATGAAATTCATTTTTTTAAAATTAAATTACTGTGTGGAAGCAGGCCTTTTGGCCCACGCCAAAGCGCAACCCACCCAGACTCATTCCCCTACATTTATCCGTTCACCTAACGCTAGAGGCAATTTAGCATGGCCAGTTCACCTAACCTGCACATCTTTGGATTAGATTAGATTATTTTACAGTGTGGAAACAGGCCCTTCAGCCCAACAAGTCCACACTGACCCACCGAAGCGCAACCCACCCATACCCCTACCCCTACCCCAACCCCTACATTTACTCCTTACTTAACACTACGGGCAATTTAGCATGGCCAATTCACCTGGCCCGCACATCTTTGGACTGTGGGAGGAAACCAGAGCACCCAGAGGAAACCTCAGCAGACACGGGGAGAACGTGCAAACTCCACACAGTCAGTCACCTGAGTCAGGAATTGAACCTGGGTCTCAGGCGCTGTGAGGCAGCAGTGCTAACCACTGTGCTACTGTACCGCCCACAGGTGCAGCAGGTAATCAGGAAGGCTAATGGAACATTGGCCCTTATTTCAAGGGGGTTGGAGTATAAGAGTAGGGAAGCCTTGTGGCAGCCTTGGGAGACCATGTTTGCAGTACTGTGATTAGTTTTGGTTCCCTTATTTAAGGAAAGATACTATTTCATTGGAGGTAGTTCAGGGAAGGTTCACAAGCTTGATCCCTGGTAAGGATGGATTGCCTAATGAGTCCAGGTTAAACAGATTGGGACTCTACTAACTGGAGTTTAGAAGAATGAGAAGTTATTCTCATTGAAATTCTTAAGGGGCTTAACCGGGTAAAAGCTGAGGGGATGTTTCCCTCCATGGGAGAGTCCAGGACCAGAGGGCATCCTCTCAGAATGAAGGGGCACCAATTTAAGACTGATATGAGGAGGAACTACTACTTTGAGGGTTGTGAGTCTTTGTAACTCCTTGTCACAGAGAGCTGTGGGGGCAGAGCCCTTGTGTATATTTAAGGCTGAGATAGATTCTTGATCTGTTGGGGAAATCGAGGGTTATAGGGAAAGGGCAGGAATGTAGATGTGAGGAATGTCAGATCAGCCATGATCCCGTTGGATGGCACACCAGGATCGAGGAGCCCATTCCTATTTCTAATGGTCTTAATGTGAAGACAAGTCTTTTTTTCATGTATCTGTGGTTAGATTCTGGAGTGCTCTGTCTGCAAGTGTCAGGGAGCCAGTTTCAATTGAACTTTCAAAAGAGTTTTGTCAAAAGTGGAAGCGCTACAGGAAAGAGGTGAAAATGTGGGACTAGCTGAGTTGTTCTCCCCAAGGGCCAGCACAGACAGAATGGGCTAATGGCCTCTTTCTGAGCTGTAAACTTTCTCTCAGGTCATCCATCCCTAGTATTAAAGATCTTGGTTATGAGGAAGAATTGAAGGAACGTAGGACATCATGCCTCGATGTTATGGGCCTGAGGAAATTTTGCAGCGATCCACAAGCAGGTTGAGAGGATTGCTCCAGTATATTACTTTGTCCTGCTCTCACTGCGTGATTCAAAATGGCACAAGCCCAGCCTCATAAAATGCATATCAGGTGGGCCTGAGGAGGATTTTCTGCTCAAGAGTTAGTAATATGCAGGATGGATGCATTTCCCAGAAAAGCAGTGTAGGTGAAAAACTCGGGAATCAATAAAAAAAAGCAATTGGAGTCTGGGTGACTTCAGGATCTCTCTAGATGGATGTATGAATGAATTGGGATGAGTCGAATGGCTTCCTTTATCTGAACTGATTCTGTTATTTAAACATACTGACCTCTACTTCCTTTCCCAGGTTTTCTGCGGGACTTGCTGGGAACGTACAACCTTGCCTTTTACCTTGCTGGCGTGCCACCAATGGTTGGAGGAGCAGTCCTGTGCACCATCCCATGGATCCAGTACAGGAAACGCATGAGACAAAAAAGGCAGATAAGATTGGAGGGAGAAACAGCAACAGCCAAGATACTGGATCAGTATTCCAAGAACATTATGGTGGCTGGGAGTGGTGAGCCACAGAAAGAATATGTATCCAGTATTTAATATCACGTTCCACTGGACAGACTGATTGCAATTTAGGTCTTACAAATGAATCTATTTTATCAATGAATGTTTTTTTTGTTGCAATGATCTACAGTAGTTAAGAAGGATTCCCAAGGGGAAGAAACAGAAAGATTAAACAATAGAAGTGAATTCTGAATTTACTAGAGAAGGTTTTTCTCGTCACCACGTGCTGCATTTCACATATGTTAAACCATTTGTTGTATTCATTTATTTTAGTTCATCTCTCTGAAGTTGGATTATTTTCAATAATCCAAGCTTAGTTTGTTGTAATGCCACAGCTGATCTGGTTGGGCATTTAGCTTCTTTTGGAAGTACCAAGGAAAGACCAAAAGAAGCTGCAATAAACACACTTTTCACTTCACTATTAGAATATTTCGGTTATCCTTCTATAAGGATAACCTCTTACAAGGAGCTAATCTTACCTGGAAGTTGATTCGAAGTTTTCCAAATGAAAATATTGTCCTAATGTAGTATCCCTAACAGTTTACAAATTTAGAATGCTAATTCTGACTGTCCATGTCAGAAATATACAGAGCTTTAAAGTGTTTCCTTACTTCTGATGCTCTGGGATGGCCAAACATTCTTGATTTTTGTTCTGTTGTCTACTACAAATCTACAGTCTTCAAAATACTGCATACTAAACCCACCCTGTCTCAGCCATAAATAAGACAGTGCTGGAGAAACTCAGCAAGTCTGTCCGTTCCAAAGTAAAATTACATCGGACTTGAAATGTTGACTCCAATTCTCGCTCCACAGACCTGCTGAGCTGCACCAGCTTTCTGTGTTTGTTTTGGATTTCCTGCTGTATTTAGCTTACATTTGACGGTCTCAGTCACGATGGTATGTGTATCTACTATAGGCGATGCATTATTAATGATAGCAACAACAACATTTGTTTAACGTACTTTTAAATGTGATGAGACATCCCCAGATGCTGTCCAGAAGCATTATCGAACCAAATATGGCTGCGTGTCACCTTAAGAGAGAGATGATTGTGAACTGTATGAAAGAGGCAGGTTGTAAAGGAGGAAAGCAAAGTGGGGAGGTTCAGTGAGAGAATCCCAGAACTGAAGATACAGCCACAAATCATGGAACAATTAACGGAGATTGCTGAGAAAGTTCAGCAGGTCTGTCAGCATCTGGGGAGAGAAACCAGGGGTTAATGTTTCAGGTCAAGTGACCCTCAGAATGTGACCTGAAACATTAACTCTGATTTTTCTCCACAGATGCTGCCAGACCTGCTGAGCTTTTCCAACAATTTTTGGTTTTGTTTCTTGTTTTTGGGGCATCAGTGGTTCTTTCAGTTTTTAATGGAGCAATTAAAATTGGTTACTCTTGAGAAGCCAGAACTATAGGAGTGCACATATTTTATGAAATATTGGTTTTACGTGATAGAAATCAAGGTACACAGGCCTGCATAAGGTAAACGCCATATGTTCTATAGCTTGATGTTTCAGATAATTTAAAATTTGCTTGCTATATATCCAGTTCACAGCCAGTTATCTTGATTAGACAGTATTTTTATTTTGGCTTGTGTGGAGTTTTGTACTGTAATGTGGAAATCAGCCTCCTATTTATCATGGGTACTGTGAACAGGAGAGGGTTATTCTAGAATGTGAAGTTTGGTGACCGTTCTATGCCTGCAATCCAGCATCGTGCTGTGCATTATCGTGTTTCTGACTGAGATACTGTGGTGCCCCTTTTGGGGCAGGAACTGCAGGTGAGCCACCACTACTGGAAGCCCTTAGAGCTGTATCTAATGAACCTGTTCAATAATGAGACCATAGAAATATTCTACCTGAGTTAAAATGAAGTTTTGCAAACAGTCAACACCATGAGCCATGATGAGGTTTCTGCCAGAATCCCTGTTGTTGAGGGCCATTTTAATATCACTACCAACTTGCAGCATCATTTATGCTTTTGTTGAGCAGTGAGATGAATTTCTTGCTAGGGAATGAAGAGGTGCTAGCAAAAGGGAGATTATTACTTGTTAAACGCCTTATCTATGGCCCAACTTGCCTCATTAATGTGGTTGACTCTGAACTGCCCACGGGCAATTAGGGATGGCAAGTAAATGCAGGCCGAGCCAGAGATGCCCACATTTGCCTTCCTATCTTACCAAATATGCCAACCAAATTAGGCCCTAAATTCTCGGTGCGGAATTCAGAGCGAGAACCTGGTGACTTCAGCTGTTGCACTGAACTGCATCTTGGGCAGGATGCATGGGCACCAGCCACATATTCTCCTAGTCCACAAAAAATTTGCATCCGATATTTACCACCTGTTTGTACCCATCATGGCACCTCTTTGACATCATTGCTGCAGTTTTACGAAGCACAGACCTGCATCATAGAGGGCACCAACGTCTTGCATTGAAAGGCTGCTGCAAGGACCCTTTGTGTACAGGGTCAGGCACTCAGCTGACAGATTGGACCAGGCTGCAGCTCAGAGCTGCTCACATTCCCATCTGACGCTCACTTATTTTGCCCATAACTGCATGCTGACCCCTTCCATGCCTTGCCTTGCTGTGTCAGTGAGTGCGGTCACTGTACCAGGCAGCTTGCCTCGCTGATCAGCAGCCCTCCCTCGTGGAGGCCTACGTCTTGCTGTATGACACTGTGCCACATCAATCTCTCACCCTCACCATGTGTCAGCAGCCGACATGGCACATGGACTGAATGTGCAGCAACCAGG
Organism: Hemiscyllium ocellatum; assembly: GCF_020745735.1. NCBI lineage: Eukaryota > Metazoa > Chordata > Chondrichthyes > Orectolobiformes > Hemiscylliidae > Hemiscyllium > Hemiscyllium ocellatum. The sequence goes on from NC_083403.1 coordinate 16,793,302, forward strand.
TGGCCATGTCTCAAACTCTGAAGGAGTAGTCCTCAGGGGAGTCCATGGAGGTAACCGTCAGTCAAGGGATCCCAGCAATCCATCAAACCTGGTCTCTGAGACCAGTCCAGGGGATGGGCCATAGACAAGGTGTCAGGTCAGGGTGTTCTCAGTCGGGGGAGGGGTCTCTGCCTCCCAGTCCCTGTCGGGAAAATCACGGCACCATCTGCCCCTTTTCCAACATGTTCTGACTCCATCCTTGACCGAGCAAGACAACTTCAGAATGCCAGTGCTCATCTGGGTGCCCGGCAGCCTTTTGAAAATGCCAGGGAAGCTGGTCTTTCTGCAGGTATACAGTGAGTGGTGAGTTGTTCTGAGAATAGCTTGTGATAACATGGGCGTCGGATGTGAAAGACACCACAGGAATGGTGGAGCTAGTTAATGCAGTATAAAATTCAGCCCTTTTTTTGAAATGGCAAAATTATTTTAGAGAAATACAACCACATTAATGCTACGATGCCAAAAAATATTAAGTAGGAACTAATTACATTATCTGTATTCAATCCACCGTGTTGTGTAAAATCAGTTAAATCAAAGAGTCAAGTGACCTGCTGCTGCTCCTAAATCCTACATTCCACTGTAACTTCCTTGAGTGTTTAATTGTTCAGAATAAGCTCAGTATGAATTAATGCTCTCAGCAGCAAGTTTGATCAGAATCACTGATGTTGCATCTGCCCATGTGCCTCATCCTCCCCCATCCCTTTATGGCTTTACTAAGTAGATAAATGTATTTAAGTCTTGTAAGTAGGCTTCATGTTATCGTGAACTTGTTTATCCAACATGTTCCATTGCTAAGCAGTCCTCCTGAGATTGCTCAATCTATAAGACTACCTCATTTAATTTTGCCATGCTGGTTGTAGCAACGTGAAAACTCCCAAAGTTGAAAGGAATTAATTCAGTATTTTTTAAAAAAGTATTGTTGTGGGAAACATTTTCTGAGTTTCATTTAAAATGTTAAGACAGCAGGTGAGGAAACTGTCTAATATTTTTGTCTGGACAGGGCACAGTCTGGAATATTAAAATAGCCAACTGTTCGGTGACTAAACATTTTTCTCTATAATTGCACAAAGAATGTTTTGAGCAGGAATGGAATATAAACAGAAAGCAAATGGGTACAATGGAAACTGACCTCTAAGTGAAAAGGTCACTTAGCAAAAAAAGATACTAAGTGAAAGTATTTTAACCGTAGAATTTAATACGTTGGGGGAAGAAAGCTTTAAAAGCGTGTAAAGTTGGATTCCCGTTAGGGTGTTGGATCATATCTGTTTGTCCAACTGAATTATATGCCAGGTGTTTTTCAAAAGTAATATTGCCCGATTTTGCAGTTTCATCAGTGGTACAGTAACCGTGATGTGTTAACTTTTTACCCTGTTTCCAAAGTCCAAGTGATAATCTTCCAAACATTGATGATTGAAATACTTTACATTATGGATCACTTAGCACTAAGCAAAAGTCCGATTCAGAGTTGCATTTGGCCACACATTTGCCCCATAGGAAATAAGTCCATTCTGAATCGATAGAAGATGTTACTTGTTCCAATAATAAGTACACTGATGAAAGGAATGAAATGGTTTTCTCAGGTTTCTGTAATGTACTGTTAGGAGAATTACTTGCCCAATATCTTCGAATTTTATAATATATATTAAATTGTATATTTGTTAAATCCTGCAACCTAAATTTGTATCTAATGTATTTTTAATACACATTTGCTCCCATGGTGACAGAATAGATAGATTGCCATCCTCCTGGGAATATTGAAACAATGTTTGGGTATTTTCTTTTGCCCCCACAGCTGAAGTTTGAATATTAAATCCATAATGTTATAACTAGGCTAACGTTATATGTTTAGGGATGTGGAATTGTTCGCACACTGATGTATTAATCTAGGCGTTATCTGAGCCAACAAGTCCCAGTGAAGAACCTTTGTCATTGTAAGGTAACTTTCATATCTCCTTGTCATTTCATTGGATGAAGTCCATTGACACTAAGCAACAGGTTGCCAGTCAGTTTTTGGCTTGTTTTTGTTTTGAGGAGATTTCTGAGATACCAATTTGTCAATTCCCATCTGCTGAAGGATGTTAAATCAGGGTGAGAATTGACAGGGTTTCATTCCAGTGCAGCATGGGAATCTTGTGCTCGGAGTGTTCAGATTATGACTAATCGTGTCACAGTTTTTCTAAGTCTGAACACTGTTACCTCTTAATCTTATTACAGCCCAGAAATGAAGAACAGTGTGGGAAGAAAAGTGATTACTTTGGAAATGAATGTACTGGTCACACTGGGCTACCAATTCAAACTATGCAAGACTACTTGGACTAAGTGTCTTTTGGTGCACTGGTAGTGTCCATACCTCTGAGCCTGGAGGCTTGGGTTTAACTCCTATCTGCTCAAAACACATTTGAGCAGGATGGGTAAAAATATCTATGCCTGTTCTAGTTTTTTTTTCTGAGAGAGTATTTCGAAGACTGATCATTCTAGGTAGAAAACAGTGAAGAGCTACAGATCTAAGGAAACTGGGCTACACCAAATTTTTACTTTGTCTTTGACTTTTCCACAACTATTTCTTTGCACAATGACAAAAATTTGTCTAAGAATTGCAAAATGATGTTCGTGTGTGGTAATTCTGTGCAATATATTTACCCTTTCCAATTGGTATGTGAATCTCATTCTGATTAGCCTGAAAGTTAGCTTGATGTTCAAGTGCTCACAATTGTTTTTCTTTAAAATCCCTGAATTCAGTGCAACTTTTTAAAAAGTTGCAACTGCCAGTTTTAGCTGGCCAATTCTGTGTATAGAAATTTTCTGTCTCCAATAATTGGCTGCCAGGTAGGGTCTGACAGAAGGAAATGCTGTAAGGATTTTGTGAGACCTACAAGAACTAAAACAGAAGGAGTTCTTGAAATCTGCTACATTAGCAGCCAATAATATTATGTCTGCCCTGATATCTGCTATGTTAGCAGCCAATAATATTATGCCTGCCCTGAATGTAGTCTTAACTCCTGCCTATCCTCCATAACATTTGAATCCTTAGATCAAAAATCTTTTCTAACTCAACCTTGAACATAGTCAATGGCACAGCCTCCTCTGCTCTCCACAGTAAGATTAACAACCGCCTGAGTGAATAGATTCATCCTCACTTCTGTCTTTAAATGGGAAGTCCCTTATTTTAAAAACTGCACCCCTCTCTAATTTTAAGAATGTTTCAGTGAACCTTCTCTGAACAGTTTCCAATGCAGATGTATCCCTCCTTTATGTAAGGAGACAAAGGCTGGACCAGGTCCAGTCTTATCAATGTCCTGTACAACTATAGGAAGACTCTCCAACTTTTATGCCATGTTCCCTTTGCAATAAGAGGACAATATTCCATTTGCCATCCTAGCGCATTGCTGTACCTATATACTATTTGTGATTCAATTACAAGGACACTGCAATCCCTCTGTACTGCAATATCCACCAGTCTCCGTCAATGTAACTAATTTTCTATTCTTCCTGCCAGTGGACAGGTGTCCATTTTGCCACATAATACTCCATTTGACTATTTGTTTCCTCACTCACTTGACCTATCTAGTATCCCTTTGCAAACTCTTTGTCTCTTCACAACATTTTTGATCTCACTGTGATTTGTCAGCAAATTTGGCTGCAGTTCCCTTCATCCAAGCTGTTAGTATAGATTGGAAAATATGTTGCTTTAGATCTTGCGATGGGCTGCATAATGATGATTTTGCTTTTCTCTAAAGACATTTTTCTTGGCCTAAGGTATTCTACTCTATCCCTGACTTGCACCATTATGCACATTTCATTGACGCCACATTACTCAGCTTCACTCCTACTTCACTGCAAGCCATTTTGAAACCCTTGTAATCGTTTTAGTTTAAGATTTGTTTTATGTGCCTACTATCTTTGAAGTGGAAAAAAATACATTTTCTGACTTGTTTTCTTGCTACTGATGAAATTTAATCATTGTTGTCAAAATATTTTACAGTACAAGTCACCCTGCAGACCGCTTAACTTAATCTTGCTTACATCAATTTTACACAGTGCCCTTGAAACTAAATTGGCAGTTTCGAAAGAACAGCTTGACACCAGCATCATGTACCATCCAACTGCACCCTCCACTCTCACACAACAAATGGCTGCGTGAGGTTATAAATTCTGCTGTTTTTTTTAATGTGTTTTTTCTTGCTTTGTATTGTTTCCCTAGTGTGACCTTTACTGCATTGAACAATTACCTTAATTGACACTTCTTTTTGGGGGGGGGGGGGGGGGGGGGGGGGGGGGGAGGCAGGCCGGCAAGGAAAACATGTTTATGAACTTTTTTCAAATACAGTTCATGAAGAAACAAATTTAGATTTCAATTTCTATAGCATTCCAAATATTCTAGTTTATTTAAAAATTCATGTAACTCAACTCCCAAGGAACTGATGACTAATACAGTTAAGTGTTGACCCAAGGCCTGTGTTCAATATGGATGGAGAAGGCAAGAGAAAAATATGTTGAAATTATTGTTAATTAGTGTGGCTGCACAGGATTAGAAGCTGAGAAAGCCACTATTTGGGGAAAGAAGGGACATGTCCATTATTGGCAATTGCAGTTCCATTGGCCTATCAGTAACTGGTGGAAATGAAGGCAACTAATAAAATTGTAGTTATTAAATCCTGAAGCAGCCTGCTGGATATTCAGAATGGGAGAATCCCTCCAAATGAATTCCTTTCTCTTCAGATAGAAATATAAAAGATCTTCAGTAACATTGTTCATGGTGAGTCAGAGAGTAACTCTATTTTATAACAATACAAACATAGTTAACTAAAAATAATGCTGCTGCAAAGACATCATAATGATTCATTTTAAACACAAGGTAGAGTGGCTATGAATTCTGTGGTTAGTTAGCGAGTAACTTCTTTGTAGACTGGCAGCTGGTGATATACTTGATTGTCTAAAGTGCGAGTCTGAGAAATGTTGATTGTAAAATGTTGTTTGCGTGCATTTACAGTAGAATTTCCAACAGTATTATCTATTTCGGCTTTCGGAAAATACATTGAGGGTGACTGTCCAGAACAAACTCTTTTTCCCCCAAATATTTGAAATGCTGAAATCACTTGCAATATTATTCAGTTAAATAAGAGAAAAAGAGAGGGTTTTGATTCCTGGCTTAAATCTTAATCGAGGGAAGGATTTAAATTCTGGTCACCATTCAGCAAACAAATGATAAATAAAAATTCAATGATTGAAATATGTAATTCTTTACCTTTCCTTTGCCCATTTATGTAATGTAAGCTCACAACAATAAAAAAAGACTTTAGCCAATAGACACTTGCAAAGAAGGGTGAGAGCAGAATGTCCACTTGATGTGTTGTCCTCAGTGTTTGACCAGATGGATACTACAGGATGAAAGCACAAGAGGCTAAATTCTCCTGTTTTATTGTCCTAATGTTATTTCTGGTCCATAAATCAGTAGGAAAAAAATGTGATTGCACTCAACTAGATGTGGGGTTTAAACCTATCTGCTTTCATTGGGAAGACTGCACCTAGTTCACTGTTATTGAAAGTATGCATTATTCTGCCAAAGAGTATTGGCTGGGTGATTTTGTTTTGGGACTATTAGCAGAGTGAATACAGGCTTCTATGCACAAAAGAAAACTGATGAATGCAAGGGATTATCTCCAGAGAGTGGAGATGCTCCCCAGTTACAGTGAAATAAATTCAGGTCTGACAATTCAGGGTCTCCATTGTGGTTATCACCAGTCATTCATGAGCTTTAAAAGGCAATGCAATATGAATGGCAAGGATCAACAAGTGTAGGTTGTAGTGACTTCTTTTCCTGCTTTATAATTGGTCATTATGGAAACCGTCAACTTTTATAAAGTGTTATTGATAAATGTTTTCTGCTGCAACATTTGATTTTTTTGAAATGCTGTGTCATGCCATTTGCAACATGATATCCCCCCTGCCAGCAGTCTATGCATTTCACTGCATCTGTCTAAGATTCAGGTTTTATATGTGACAACTGTTTGGGTGTTCCACCTCCAATAATAGATATTGGCTTCTGAAACATGCCTACCTACTATCCAATACCGTAGTCAATTGACATAACTTTTTTTGGCTGCTTCTGTAGAATTTTTCTGCAAAATGCTCCATTGTTTTCTTTTCAACGCAGCCACCAGCTTGACCAATGATATGTTGTTTGCAAACAAAGTTTGCTCATTGATTTTAAGAAGCTAGAAAACTAGTTTCAAACAGTTGTGTCAACTGAATTTGCTTCAGGGAAGCAACCTCTGGCTGTAGTTCCCTCTTTTGAGTTCACGTGTTAAGAACTGCAGTGCATTCTTTTGCATAAAGGAGTTGATTCTTTTGTTACATACATTGTTCAAAACACCCGTAGCAATTTCCTGACTTATTCCCACTGATGATGAAGGTTGCTGATTTTTAACTTGCCCCAAAACTACCAGCAAAGAGTTTGCTAGGTTGAGTTATTTGGCGAACTCAGTACACAGAAATCTGTCTTGGGCTCGATTTGCAAGGAAATGCCTGCAAACAAAAATGACTCATCGCATCATATGATCATGTTTGTATGCTGACTGTTGCTATCTCTGAGAAAGTGAAAAAGCTACAAATGCAAGTTTTAAGATGAAATCCACCACACTAATATATAATTACAATGTTTTTAATTAAATGTGAAGCCAGTAATTGATTTGAATTTAGACTTTTTGCATGGCGGTTATAATTCTTATTCCCAATTAATGTTTCTGCATATATTGGAATATGCAGATAATTACACTCAGAATTATATTAAATGTTGTTTACATCTTTGCATCTGTGAAATTTTGACTCTTCAACATTTCAGTTTGTGACAATCTCTTTAGGAGCAAATGGCATTCAAGGAATTTTTAAACAAATGTTTCTAGTTTTTAAACAGATCAGTGCTCATCTGTATTTAAGAATATGCAATAAAAGTTATTATTCCACGTACATGAAAATGTGTCCGTTTAAAAGTGGAATCAACGGGAATCTGGGTAAACATTCCGCTGGTTGGATTCTTACCTGGCATAAAGGAAGATATTTCTTGTTGGAGGTCACTCACCTGTTTCAGGGCATCTCTACAAGAGTCACTCAGGGTAGTGTCCTATGGGGTGCTAATGGCCTAGTGGCATTATCATTAGACCATTAATCCAGAAACTCAGCTAATGTTCTCAGGACCTGGATTTGAATCCTGACATAGCAGATGTAGCAGCAGGAGCATGGAACACCACACGAACTCCAAGCCACTCATCATCGTGACTTGGAAATATCTCAAATTTCTTCAGTGTCATTGGATTAGAATCCTTGAGATTCCTTCTAATATCATAAGTACAGTGGTTAGCACTGCTGCCTCACAGTGCCAGGAACCTGGGTTCAGCTCTAGCCTTGAGCAACTGTCTGTGTGGAGTTTGCACATTCTCCCCTTGTCTGTGTGGTATTCCCTCCAGGTATTCTGATTCCCTCCCACAGTCCAAAGATGTGCAGGTTAGATGAATTAGCCATGCTAGATTGTCCATAGTGTTAGAGCATTAGTCAGGGGTAAATGTAGGGGAATGGGTTAGGTGGGTTACTCTTCAGAGGGTCGGTATAGACTTGCTGGGCCAAATGCCTGTTTCCACACTGTAGGGAATCTAATCTAATAATTGCGAGTCCGCCTACAGCACATGTTCCACAATGGTTCAAGAAGACAGCTCACCAGGCTGAGTGCATTTTAACTCTGGTGTATGATAACTCTGGTGGCTGAGGCACTTGGGGCTGTTCTCATTGGAGAAAAGAAGGTTTAGGGGAGATTTGATAGAGGTGTACAAGATGATTAGGGGTTTAGATAGGGTAGACACTGAGAACCTTTTTCTGTTAATGGAGTCAGCTGTTACTAGGGGACACAGCTTTAAATTAAGGGGAGGTTGGTATAGGACAGATGTTAGGGGTAGATTCTTTACTCAGCGGGTTGTGAGTTCATGGAATGCCCTGCCAGTAGCAGTGGTGAACCCTCCCTCTTTATGGTCATTTAAGCAGGCCTTGGATAAGCATATGGAGGTTATTGGGCTAAGGTAGGTTAGGTAGACTTTGGTCAGTGCAACATCGAGGGCCGAAGGGCCTGTACTGCGCTGTATTTTTCTATGTTCTATGTTCTAACTCTAGGAAGAAACTGACAGATTTTCTAGAGTGAATGTTATCATCAAATTAAACCCATTGAGGAACTGAGAAAAGGGATTTTCCAGCAAGAGTACTGTACTTTTGGTTAACATACAGGGGTTTTTTGGGATTCAGAGGATTGTATTTCAAAGTCTACAAAATTTGTGTTCTAAGTAAATAACCTGGATTATCCTATTTTTACCTTTATTTCTCCTGCTAAACAAACTGCTATTTTATTGTTAAAATCTGCAACATTGCATGCTTATGTTTCCATGGGAGAGATTGTGTTAAAACTAAACAAAACACTATCGATTGAGTGAGATTTTAGTCTGGGATATGCCTTGCCCAGTAATAACTTGATCTGGAATCACAACAAAAGATGATTGGCAAAGTACAATTACAACATTTAAAAAGCATCTGGATTGGTACCTGAATAGAAAAGGTTTGGAGGAATATGGGCCAATTGCTGGCAAATTGGACTAGGATATCAGGTCAGCATAGAGACTAGTTGAGGCGGAGTGTCTGTTTCTGTGCTTTATGACTATGAATCATTTTGGTTCTTGCAGAGTTCCAAAGCATTCGTAAACCTCTGGTGGCTAGGCCCTACCTTCAGTATTGTGTGCAAGGATGTCGGTTTGCTCACTGAGCTGGAAGGTTAATTTCCAGACGTTTCGTGTGGTGATGAAATGTCTGGAAATGAACCTTCCAGCTCAGCGAGCAAACCTACATCCAGAACCTCAACCGGAGCTACAAATCTTCTCAAACTCGCTAAATATTGTGTGCAGTTTGGTCTCTATTCTATAAGAAGGACGTGAGTGTCCTTTGGATGATCGCAGAGTACACTTATCAGAATGGTTCCAGAGATGAATTTAGCTAAAGCTAAGGTTGTTCTTCTTGGAAGAAAGAGACTGAAGGGAGGTTTGATAATGATTATGACAGACTTGGGTAAAGTAGACAAAGAAAAGCTGTCTCTTTTTGCTGGCTCACGGGTGAGAGGAGACCGATTGAACATTTTGGGTAGGAAGTGCAGAAAGAATAATATTTTACAGCGAGGTGATCAACCTGAATCCCTATAGTGTGGAAGCAACCCATTTGACCTATCGAGTCTACACTGACCCTCTGAAGAGCATCCCATCCTACACTTCCCATGACTAACCTGGCTAATCCACCTAACCTACACATCCCTGGATTCTACGGGCGATTTGGCAAAGCCAATTCTCCTAACCTGCACATCTTTGGACTGAGGGAGGAAACCAGAAACCCACACAGACATGGGGCGAATGAGCAAACTCCACACAGTCAGTCACCTGAGGGTAGAGTCAGACCCAGGTCCCTGGTGCTGTGAGGCAGTAGCGCTAACCATTCAGCTACCATACCTCGCCATGGTGCTCACTGCTTTAGAGGATGGTGGATGCAGCATTTTTTTTTAAAAGGGAAATGAATTGTCACTTGAGGGAAACAGAATTTTGGGGTTAATCCTGTCTTCACCCAATGGGATGTACTGCATGACTTAATTGGAATTGAACTCCTTGTGTGCTATAGTGACTCTAAATTTACAACTGATCTGGTTTCAACTGCCTTTGCAGTAAACAGTTCCAAACATTTCCCACCTTTAATGTGGAGAAGGGTGTTCAAATTCTACTCCTGAAAGGTCTGGCTCTCCTTTTTAGCCTAATGTTCTGTTGTATTAGATTCCCCAGTCAGCAAAAATTGTTTCTCTGTCATGTCTGCTTTCCATTATATCTTAGACATCAATCAAATCTTCACCTAGTCTTAAATGTTGATGGAGTGTAACCCATTTGGCTATTGGCTATTAGCAATTAACAAGGACTCCTGATATGGTCTAGTGGGGTTGAGAGTGTGATCTTACAAAGTTTTTGGTAGGCTTTGTGGAGGATGGAAGCCTGTTTGTCAGTCTCATAGCAGGACATTATTATGAAGTAGAAAAGTGTCTTGTAGAATCATAGAGTTGTACAGCACAGAAACAGACCCTTCGGTCCATTGGACTGCACATCCTAAACTGATCTAGTCCCATTTGCCAGTATTTGGCCCATATCTCTCTTAAACCTTTCCTATTCATATACCCATCCAGATGCCTTTTTAAATGCAGTCATTGTACCAGCTCCCACTACTTCCTCTGACAGCTCATTCCATATATGCACCACCCTCTGCACGAAAAAGTTGAGCCTCCGGTCTATTATTTTAAATCTTTTCCCCTCTCACCCTAAATCTATACCCTCTAGTTTTGGAGTCCCTTACCCTTTGGAAAAGACCTTGGCTATTTACCCTATCCATGCCCCTCATTATGTTATTAACTTCTATAAGGTCACCCTTCAGCCTCCAACGCTCCTGGGAAAATATCCCCAGCCTATTCAGCACTCCCTATAGCTCAAACCCTCCAATACCAGCAACATCCTTGTAAATCAGAATTGAATGCAATATTTAAAATTATTATTATTGGTCATTCATATTTGGATAATAATTTTCAATCTTCAACAACCTTAGTAGCAGTGTCCTGCCTGACTTTTGTCCAATATAGCGTTCACTGCCATTCGCCACATCCAACAATATCGTGCTCAACAGCAAATCCTTCTTCCACAACAGCCATCGCCATCTCTGTAAACTCCATTTACTGCTCATCTGTAGTGAGGAATTTGGAGTACCGCCCCAAGCCCTTGTTCTGCTTCCTCTTCTGTGCCTTAGGCTTATTGTATCGTTTTGATTGGACTGAGGTTTGTTATTTTTTTCCTCTTGCTGCCCTTCTCACAGACATCAATTTTAAAAAATAGTCTTTAGCTATTTCCCAAATTTTAGGTCTGTAATGTCTTGTAAGAAAATCCAATCTGACACCAACCCGACAAGCCCAGGGGATCTTCGGACACCCAACCTAACACTATATTCTTTCTTGCACAGAAAGTGAGGATGTTGAAAAGTTTTTCCCTTCTGCGCATCTACAGGGAACACACTGGGCAGGTCAAGAAGAGGAGAGATTGAGTCCTTCTCCACCCTTACACCCAAACTCCCCGCCATTTGCACCTGTCATAGCCCTCCAGTATGTTTGAATCCTCCCTCAGGACCAGAGACAATGGGTAAGAGTGCCCATAACAACCTTACACTTGAGGCCTGTTGAAGGTACCCCTGTTTTAAATTTTGACAAATGATCCAGAGTCACGCGAACCCTGCGGAGAATCTTTAACTGTAAGGCATGGATCCTATTGCAAATTGATATCTTTCTTGCGTTTTCCCAAATATCTTACCATGCCACTGAGGAGGTGACTTTAGTGCTGAGCTCTCTCTCCCATACCCTGCAAAGTTGATCGAACTCATCTGAGGGTTCTCTGAGTGCTCTCCTCTCTGTCAGATTTGTAAGGATCAGTCAAGGGTATAGTCTTTTTTTGAATAAAATCCCTAACTTAAAAAAAACCCAAAAGAGGGTCCTGTTAGATAGCTTGTATTGCGGTGCTAACTGATCAAAATACATTATTGTGCCTCACTCAAATAAATCACCCATGCAAGACACATCCCTAGCTGTCCAATGTTTGAATCCTTACTCTATCATCCCTGGTTGAAAACCCAGTATACCCACTATAGGTGTGAGAAAAGACATTTTGTCAACATTGCCTTCCCTCTGCCGAATTGCCCTGCATGCTTTAACAGTAGTATTGATAACTATTGGGTTATGGTAATATTCCTTAACTGTCCTCATTTTGTCCAAAAACAGCAAACTAGTAAGGGGGCACCTTGCCTTTGATGTTTTGATATCTAGCCATATTGAAAGAGGGTCCCCACAAGCCCAATCACTCACACAAGATAAAAGTGAGCTTAGCTGATAGTTTTTATTGGCCGGGAGATCCACTTTTCCCCCCCAGTCTGTGAGGCAGTTGCAGTTTAGCTAATTTAGTAAGGGGCCGCTTACGATGCCAAATAAAAGAGCTGACCCAGCCATTCAGTCTCCAGAATGTTTGCTTACTGAAAAACAGGTGGAGCTTCTGTATAGGGTTTAACAAACTGGGGAGAATATTTACCTTAAGGGCTATGCAACCTAACCGTGAGATTGGAAGTGTCTCCCATCCTTGAAGGTCTTTCTTGTTTGATTTTGTCGAATAATTGAACAAAATTAGCTTCAAACAACCGATCAAAAACTGGAGTGATGAATATGCCCAAATACAAAAGATTCCCTGTGGCCACTTAAATGGGAATCGAGATTCGCCCTCAAGACCTAGCACCTTCGTAAGATCATCCATAGGCACAGCCTCTTATTTTGCAAAATTAATCATATACCCTGAAAAGGTGCCAAGTGCACTGATGCATTGTATCAGGCAAGGCACCAAAACTGCTGGGTTTGACAAAAGAATCTGGACATCGTCTGTGTACAAAGAAATCTTATGTAATTTTGACCCCACTTCAGGAGCTGATACGTTGGGATCCCCGTGAATGAACCATTGGTGGAAGCCAATCACCAACATAAAAGGCAGTGGCGAAAAGGCACAGCCGTGCCAGCTGCCCCTAAAATTGCTTGATGGCACCCCATTGGTGATGACTGCAGCAAGAGGGTCACTGGAGGGAACCTTTACCCATTTTATAAAGGCTTCACCCAAGCCAAACCGCTCCAGAGTATAAAATAAGGTACGGCCACTCAACTCAGTCAAATGCCTTCTCTATATCTAGAGAAATCACTAATCCCTGTTGCTAAATTACATTAAGTAGCTTCCTAACTTTATTGGAGGATTTGTGGCCCTTTATGAAGCCCACCTGGTACCCTTTAACAATAGAAGGTAACACAGTCTCCAGCCTTAATGCAAGAGTTTCAGAGAGGATTTTAAAGTCAACATTTAAGAGTGAAATGGACATGTCAGAAGCACAGACCTCCGGGACCTTTCTTTTTTAAGAATAAGTGAAATATTGGCCTCTCTTAGAGATGACGGAAAATGATCATGACTCTACGAGTCATTGAACATGTTGAGCATTGAACATGGGCCTGGCAATACATTTATAAATTCCGTATAGAATTTGCTTGGACATCCTTCAAGACCAGGTGCCGTTCTGAAGCTGCTTCATAGCCTCCTGCACCTCTTGTTCAGAGGTCACACCTGGGAACTCCAGATCCTTAAAAAAAGGCTCCATCTTGGCTCACCCCTCCTCGCATCCCCCAGATCGGTGTAATTCAGAGTCAAATCTCTGGAATGCCGCATTAATTTTTTTGGAATCATGTTAGGTTCCCAAACCCTTCCCTAATCAATGTAATGGCTTGAGGGGCGCTCCTTCTCCTGTTGAGATATGCTAGGTACTTGCCCAGCTTGACACCACGCTCATATCATCTTGGCTTTGCCACAGTAAGCTCCATCTTTGCTGTCTGCGTGAGCATGGAATTCAATACAGACCACAGCGCTGTAATCCTCTGTAGTTTGACCAAGGGCCTGTCAAAGTAGGCCTTCTTGGCTGCCTTGGTCAAACTACAGTTAAAATCTCCCCCTTTAATGATACACCAGGACTTGAGACTGATCAGTTTAGAGAACACATCTACCAGAAATTTGAGGGGATGGGTAATAAACATTTAAAACACCATATTCTTCCCCATTTATCAGGGCTTTGAGAATTACAAACCTCCTGTGTGTGTGTCTTTAACTCTGGTAACTTAAATGAGAGATTCCTCCTAATCAATATAGCTACTTCTGGTATTAAAAATGAAAAGTAAACCCAATCTAAGCCATTCTGCTGGAGTTTTAAATGCTCTCTATCATCCAAGTGTGTTTCCTGTAATAAAGCAATATCCACCCTTTTCCTAAGACTCGAGATTACCTTTTCCTCCTAATTGGTGAGTGACTCCCCTTGATGTTCCAGGTACACCATTTAATCAAGTCATTAGCCATGACCTTCTGCAGTAACATTTAGATGCCAGAGAGGAGGAACTCGAATTACAAATCATGGAGCCTTAGTGTCACAAGATCCATCGAACATAAGAACTACATAAACTAAAACCACTAGAGTTAACAAACCTACAAAACTATCAATGGTTATGTACAACAAAAGACAATCCAACATATAAAGTGTCAATGGCACTGAATAGGGGAACCCAAAGGGGGCAATTACCCATCCTGCTGCCAATACTGCAGCCTGGGCATTTAAATACCTGAACTAGGTATAAACTCCCCATAAGTAAGCATCTAGCCATCCCAACCATTTTCCCTCCTCCTAGCTAGAGCCGCAACACAAGCAGAAAAGAAAGAAAATACCCTATGAAATAACCATGTGAGAGAAGAAATTTTGAAAAATTAGTTAAGTACCCCTCCCATCCTTTGACGTAACTTAGAAATTGTAAGTACACATCCCAACTGCCCCGAGCATATTTTAGACCAAATTATTACCAATTTAAAAAAAAGGAAAATAAAGTCCCGACTGAACTTCCTCTTATTTGTAAAAATAAAGACATACCCAAACAACACTACTATTTGTACATACTAAATTGTTCAGTTAAGTTAATTTGTCCACAAAGTCTCTTGCCTTCTCTGGTGTGTCAAATGGTGTACAGATTCATCTTAGATGATCTGAGGCACTGCCGAATACCTGAGAGAGTTACTGAATCCCGAGCTCCCTCAGTCTTCTCTTGATGCTGTCATAGGATTTTCTTTTCCGGATCACCGCCGCTGAGAAGTCTTGAAAGAATGTGATCTGAGAGTCCTCGTAAACTAAGGCCTTCGGATCCTCTGGATTCTGGAAGCTTCCACTATTCTGTCCTTATCTCTAGTGATGAAACGGCACCAAGATAGGACGAGGACATTGGTCCAGACCTGCTCTCCGTGCTGTGACCCGGCGAGCCCTCTCAATCTTCAAGCTTCCCATTCCAGCTTTCAAGTTAAGGAAGTTTGACACCCAGTCCTCAATGAATTTCTCTGGCCACTCACCTTCCTTACCCTCCGGCAGACCGACGATCTGAATATTATTTTCTCCTGCCCCAGTTCAGGGTCAAGCAAATTACGGACCTGCATCTCCAGGGCCTGGATCCTTTCCTCGAAGGAACTGGTATCAGCTTCCATCACTGTGACTCTGTGTTCAACCTCATCTGTCCTTTTCTCCAGGTCTCCCAGCTGCTGTTTGTGCTTCTGCAGCATGAGAGAGATTGGGGTTAGAATGGTGCTGGAGAAGCCCAAAACATCGATTTTTTCCTGATCCTTGGATACTGCCTGACCTGCTGTGCTTTTCTAGCACCACTCGAATCTTGAATCTAATCTCCAGCATCTGCAGTACCCACTTCTGCCCGCCTGATAGGGATCGGGGCCAGCTTCTCCTCTATCTGCTTGCCCAACACCTTGTGAGATTTCGCGAACTCCTTCACCAGGGCCTGGTAAGATATGGAGCCCGCGAATCCTGCAGACTGGGCCGTGGGCCTGGCCTCGGACATACTTCCTCCCCTCTTTGGCATTCCTGGACAATGAAAACCAAGGTAAGTTGATCTCTGACAATTTTCTGGGACAACGCTCTAGAGTCCCAGGATATCGCGGTGCTCTGGGTAGGGTGAGTCAGGACCTTATCCTGCTCATGATGTGGTGTGGAGCTCTGCAACACAATCTTCCTAGATCGCCGCCATCTTGGATCCCCCAGCACAATACAATTTTAATTAGCACAAAAACTACAGGAATGGAACTGGGAAAATATTGAACTGAGTATTCCATTATCTCTGGCAAGTGTACAATGACTCTACTTGATTAGAATAAAGTTACAGAGTGAATTAAATCTTATGCAAAAATTTCTCCTGTCCAGATCAATACAAAATTGAATCCTAGAGCAAATCTATCTTTAAACCTTTAAATTAAAATTCAATTATCTTTAAATCCAGAAACTGATTCTGGGCTGACTGGCTGACTTATTGATTGGTTTAGGATATTCCTGCTTCCAAAAGTAAAGAGCAGATGTGTAGTATAGAGTCCACTAAATATTTGTCACATTATAGACAAAGGTCCATTTGGATGTGAAAATGAAAGACCCCTCTTTGGATTGTGAAACACTGAGTGTTGTTGAAGCTGTGTGCATCCAGGCAAGTGACTGTGTGTCATTTCCAAGGTTCCTCCCACATAAGCATTGAGCTTCAGTCATAATGTAAAAACAAATGGGAATCTCAGATATACTAAGCTAACCTTGGAGTGAAAGAGCTGCCCCTTCAGCAAATAGGTCTGTAGAAAACAGTAGGTAATATAGTGCATTTATTTATTGACTTGAATAAAGACATTTATAACCAAAGTAGTGTTAGTTTTTTAATTCATCAGAATTAGGGTGTTGCTGGACAGACCAGCTTTTATTGCCCAGAGAGCCTTTCAGAGTCAGCCACATTGCTGTGGGTCTGAAGTCACATGTAGACTAGACCAGGTAAGGATGGCAGTCTCCTGCCCTAAAGGATATTAGTGACCAGACTTTTTTTTTCCAAAAATGGATCCATGTTCATTATTAAACTTTATTCCAGATTTTTAATTGAATTCTTCTGCTGTGGCAAAGATTTGAACCTGGGTCCCAATCAGGTACAGACAGGATAGATCGAGTGAATCCTTAGAAGAGTATAAAGAAAGTAGGAGTACACTTAAGAGGGAAATCAGGAGGGCAAAACGGGGACATGAGATAGCTTTGGCAAATAGAATTAAGGAGAATCCAAGGGGTTTTACAAATATATTAAGGACAAAAGGGTAACTAGGGAGAGAATAGGGCCCCTCAATGATCAGCAAGGTGGCCTTTGTGTGGAGCCACAGAAAATGGGGGAGATACTAAATGAATATTTTGCATCAGTATTTACTGTGGAAAAAGATATGGAAGATATAGACTGTAGGGAAATAGATGGTGACACCTTGCAAAATGTCCAGATTACAGAGGAGGAAGTGCTGGATATCTTGAAACAGTTAAAGGTGGACAAATCCCCAGGACCTGATCAGGTGTACCCGAGGAGACTGTGGGAAGCTAGAGAAGTGATTGCTGGGCCTCTTGCTGAGATATTTGTATCATCAATAGGCACAGGTGAGGTGCCGGAAGACTGGAGGTTGGCAAACGTGGTGCCACTGTTTAAGAAGGGCGGTAAAGACAAGCCAGGGAACTATAGACCGGTGACCCTGACCTCGGTAGTGGGCAAGTTGTTGGAGGGAATCCTGAGGGACAGGATGTACATGTATTTGGAAAGGCAAGGACTGGTTCGGGATAGTCAACATGGCTTTGTGCGTGGGAAATCATGTCTCACAAACTTGATTGAGTTTTTTGAAGTAAGAAAGAAGATTGATCAGGGCAGAGCAGTAAATGTGATCTATATGGACTTCAGTAAGGCATTCGACAAGGTTCCCCATGGGAGACTGATTAGCAAGGTTAGATCCCATGGAATACAGGGAGAACTAGCCATTTGGATACAGAACTGGCTCAAAGGTAGAAGACAGAGGGTGGTGGTGGAGGGTTGTTTTTCAGACTGGAGGCCTGTGACCAGTGGAGTGCCACAAGGATCGGTGCTGGGTCCTCTACTTTTTGTCATTCACATAAATGATTTGGATGCTAGCATAAGAGGTACAGTTATTAAGTTTTGCAGATGACACCAAAATTGGAGGTGTAGTGGATAGCGAAGAGGGTTACCTCAGATTACAACAGGATCTGGACCAGATGGGCCAATGGGCTGAGAAGTGGCAGATGGAGTTTAATTCAGATAAATGCGAGATGCTGCATTTTGGGAAAGCAAATCTTAGCAGGACTTATACATTAATGGTAAGGCCCTAGGGAGTGTTGCTGAACAAAGAGACCTTGGAGTGCAGGTTCATAGCTCCTTGAAAGTGGAGTCACAGGTAGATAGGATAGTGAAGAAGGCGTTTTGTATGCTTTCCTTTATTGGTCAGAGTATTGAGTATAGGAGTGGGGAGGTCATGTTGTGGCTGTACAGGACATTAGTTAGGCCACTGTTGGAATATTTCTGGTCTCCTTCCCATTGGAAAAATGTTGTGAAACTTGAAAGGGTTCAGAAAAGATTTACAAGGACGTTGCCAGGGTTGGAGGATCTGAGCTTTGGGAGAGGCTGAACAGGCTGGGGCTGTTTTCCCTGGAGTGTCGGAGGCTGAGGGGTGACCTTATAGAGGTTTACAAAATTATGAGGGGCATGGATAGGATAAATAGGCAAAGTCTTTTCCCTGGGGTCGGGGAGTCCAGAACTAGAGGGCATAGGTTTAGGGTGAGAGGGGAAAGATATAAAAGAGACCTAAGGGGCAACCTTTTCACGTAGTGGGTGGAACGTGTATGGAATGAGCTGCCAGAGGAAATGGTGGAGGCTGGTGCAATTGCAACATTTAAAAGGCATCTGGATGGAATATCTGGTTGGCATGGACGGGTTGGACCGAAGGATCTGTTTCCGTGCTGTACATCTCTATGACTGTATTAGCTGGATTTCTGAATAATATCACAAAGCTGTCACCTTCCGTTGTACACTCCACTGAGGTCAGACTGGTTCTTTCTGCATACGCATGAAATAAATAATTGCTAAACTGATTTCCAGAGACCTCATCAATTTGTCAAGTTACCCAATAATGGAAACCCTACATCTGACCATAAGGATAACCTTAAATCCCCTTCCCATGAAAGTTTATTTTGGTATTACATCTTCTGCTAACTTCAGTGTGTTGTACAATGATAGTTATAATCTTGTGAATACTAACAGTCGATATGAGTATTGTCGACTAGCAGGATCCCAGGCTCGTGTCCTGGTCTGTGGTAAGTTACTTGCCCTCAGGCAGGAATCATTCCAGTAAACCTCTATGCTAATAGGCCAAGTCTAATTATAAAGGAATGAGGGGATAAGTGACTGGATAGATTGGGAAATTAGTTCAGCACTAAAGACATTTGATGAACATTGGCAAATGTTTATGAAAATGGATTATGACTGATAGCTAAGATAATATGCCAGTGAGGAAGGGAATTCATGGAAGATAGTATCAAATTGGAACAAAGAAGTAAACAATGCAGCAAAAATTTGTGGTAAGCCAGAGAATTGGGAAAGAATTATATCAAAAAAAACAACAAAAGATGAACTCAAAAGCAACAGAGGGTGAAAACAAACTATTGTTCAAACTTGCAGGTAATATCAAAATGGAATGTAAGAGGTTCTTTAAATACACAAAAAGGAAAAGAAAGACCAAAGAAAACTTAGGCCCCGTTAGTGAATAAGGCTGAGGAAATAATAATGAGGAAGCAGGAAATGGCAGAGGAATTGAATAAATACAATGCATCAGTCATCACAGTAGCATTCCATAAATAGGTTACACATCAACTATGGTCTCATTGAATGAAGGAACTGGCTTAAGGGGCTGAATGGCCTACTCATGTTGTTATATTAAACCAAGTGCCAGATGGGACAGGAAATAAATATAATAACTACCACTGGAGAGAAAGGTACTAGGGAAAACACTGGGACTAAAGGCACTGGACCTGATGGGTTAACCAGAAACTGAACTATACAGGCTAGCCATATAAACATTGTGACTACAAGACCAGGTCAAAGGCTAGAAACCCTGCAGCAAATAACTCACCTCTTGACTCTTCAAAACCTCCTCACTAACCACAAGGCATAGCTCTAAAACTGCACCAGGCCTTGGTCAAACCGTACCTAGAACACTGTGAACATTATCGGTCTCCTTATCTAAGGAAAGTATATTGGTAACAGTTCAGAGAAGGTTCCCTCAGTGTAAAATGCTGTCCACTTGCCTGGATGTGTGCAGCCTCAGCAACACTCAAGAAGCTTGGTATTGTACTTAATTGGCACCGTAACCAGAAACATTCACTCCCTCGACCATCTGTACTCATGGCAGTAGGAATGTGGGGTTGATGATCAGGTCAGCCATGATCTCATTCAATGTTGGAGCAGAGTGCTGGGCCGAATGGCCTACTTGTGGCTACTTCATCTTATCATCGAATGACAGTGATTTAATCATCACTGAAATAGATTTCATAAATCAAGATTAGATTCCGCAAAACAATCCTTTATGAGTCGTAATTCAAAAATGCAAGTTGCAGACCTTGGGTGGTAGGAGAACTGTCTCAACTCAGGAAACAATCTGGTCGGCTTACTATTCCTTCAATGCTGTAAACATGAAGTGTAAAACTGCACACAGTTTTCCAGGAATGAGCATCTCTAAACCCTGCAGCACTTGGTCAAGCTCCTACAGAAAGTTCAGGTCTTGAGCTCCATTTAATATGAAACTTGACTGATGAGCGTAAAAATCTAATGTCATCTAACACTACATTGCACCTTAGTTTGCCATGGCATAACTGGATTCGCAAACTTTGCAATGCTTGAAGACAATCCCTTTCTGAAATACGAAAGGAATTGCCACCAGGACCCTAGTGGAAACTAAGTGTCCCTCCTGCAGTGCCTCAGCAGTGTTCTGGAAATACATTCCAGGCTGGGGTTTCAATGGAGGCAACAAAATAAAATCCTTTCTTCAACCTGCCCTTCTAGCGAGTCCATGAACATTTTTCTTCAGAGCTCCTCTAGGCTATTTTAGCCAACTAATAAACAGGGGTATTGTGCCCAGGATTGTTTCCTTGCTCAAATAATGACAGAGATACCCAGCAACTTACCCGCAGCTGAAAATGCTGATTTTCTTTCCCTGCCTCTCCTCTCTGTCTACCTCTGACCAGTGGACCATCTGCTAATCAGTGGGAGCATGACTGAGATCTTTAAAGGAGTTGACCTCACAAGACGGCTCTCTCACACTGCACCATGGGAAATGGCACTGAGGTGGGTAACCCATTGTAAACACTGCTCCCTGAGCGGACTACTAGCTGACACAGATTCAGAAGTGCAAGTGCAGCTAGATTCCAAAGTTCAAAACACCATTACTTATGGTCACAGTTCATTGTGCGTCATTTTAAAAGACTATGAAATGCACACTATTGATTGTACGCCAAGTACAGTTAAGAAACAAGAACAGTAAACAGCCAGAATACAGCTTGTAACTTCATAGCCTTAGAACAAACACCAAGTAGAACAACACCCCCGGAGAACGATAGCCATGTTGTCTGTGTTCTGTACAGGACACACAATGACAATTTTGGTAGCCTGTAAACAGAGGTACCTGACTCAAAGGTATCCCAATCTGGGTTAACCTTTGGTTACTGAGCAAGTGGCAGAACATGATGTGCTTATTGCCTCAAATTGCTCATCTATTGAGAAGAAAGGGGAAGAAAGAAAACAAAAGTAACCAGTGATTTCAGTGAGAAGGAATGAAATTAGGGAAGTTGTGGAGAAACGCAGAGTGTTGTATTGATGATTCATGGCTCCGAGAGGAGTGGACTCATTCTGCACAGAAGAAAACCATTCTGCTCATTGAGTGAAAACAACAAAAATAAGGTGTACATTTATATATATAGCACTTTTCGTGACTTCGCACACATTCTAATGTGCTTTACTGCTAATGGAACACTTTTGAAGCATAGCAATTGGTGTGATGTAGGAAAGAAGGCAGACAATTCCCACACAGTACCCCTCCACAAACAACAGTCTGATCATGGCCAGATAATCCCATTTAGTCAAAGCAAAATGTGCTGTAAAACACCAATGTCTGTGGCTGACATGCTCATATTCTTTAGAGACTTATAGCTGGATGGAAACAACACAAACACAGTGGATCCACTTGGAATCAAGACCAATAACTGACAGGTCAACTGCCAACGGTCCATTCTCTACCCAACACCTCGCTTTGCAAATGGAGAAGTGGAGAAGGTTAAGACAATTTAGTTTAAGCCAAGCAGCCTAGAGCGCGTGGTGTATCTGTTTTCTGTATAGATTCACTGACAATGTGCAGACTCTTGGCTGGCCTTGCAAGCCAAGGTAAATTAAGGCAAGAGCAATAGTTGAGACTGTCACCCACCTCCTGCTGGAATATGCCTTTGCAAAGGAAGTTTGGCGGAAGATGCAGTGACTTTTGTTGAGATTTGTCCTGAGCAGCTCTGTGATGAGGAACTGTGTTTCTGAGACACACACCGAGACAAACATCAACTGTATCTGGAGGGGGATCTAAGATGGCGGCGATCTGAGAAGATCACACTGCAGAGCTTCGCATCACAGCAGGAGAGGACAGTCCTTTAACCCGCCCAACCCAGGTCATCAGGATTTCTTGGGGCGTTGGAAAGGTTGTGGAGCCCCAAGAAACATTTAAAAATTGACTGACCTGTATTTTCAGCTGTCCAGAAATGCCTAAAAAGGGAGGAGGAGCATCTGAGGCCGGGTCTGCAGCTGATCCTGCAGCAGCCTCGGAGCAGATTACTCTCCAGGACCTGATGATCCAGCTCTCGAAATCTTGCGAGATGTTGGGGAAACAGATTGAAGAGAAGCTGGCTCCAGTCTCTCTCATGCTGCAGAAGCATGAGCAGCAGCTGGGAGACCTGGAGAAGAGGACGGATGAGGTGGAGCACAGGGTCACAGTGGTGGAAGCTGATGCCAGTTCATTCAAGGATGAGATCCAAGCCCTGAAGACACAGGTTCGTTATTTGCATGACCAAGTGGATGATCTTGAAAACAGGGGCAGGAGAAAAAACATTCGGATCATCGGTCTGCCTGAGGGTAAGGAAGGTGAGCGGCCTGCGGAATTTGTTGAAGATTGGCTTCCGAAATTCCTTAACTTGGAGACTGGCTTGAGAGGATTGAAGATAGAGAGGGCTCACCGGGTCGCAGCACGGAGGTCGGGTCTGGGTGAATGTCCTCGTCCTTTCCTAGTGTGGTTCCATCATTACCGAGATAAGGAGAGAGTCACGGAGGCTTCTAAATGCCAGGGGAAGGATCCAAAGGCCCTAATTTACGAGGGGTCTAAGATTATGTCTTTTCAGGACTTTTCAGCGTCAGTGATCCAGAAATGAAAATTGTATGATGATGTCAAGAGAAGACTGAAGAAGCTTGGGATTTAGTACTCCCTGAGATATCCGGCAGTGCTTCGGACCACCTTAGATGGATCCATGCATCTCTTTGACACATCGGAGAAGGCAAGAGACTTTGTGGACAAACTAACCTAATTTAAACAATTGTAGTATGTATAAATCTTGTTGCTTGGGTATGTGTTTATCATTCTGTAAAAGAAATGGAGGAAATCCGGTTGGAGCTTTGTTTTTCCCCCTTTTTTTTCCTCTATTGATAATAATTTGGTTCAAACGATGTCTGGCGGTGGTTAAGATGTACATTTTAAATTTCTAAGTTAGGACATACCAAAGAATGGGTGGGATAATTATTCCCTGTTTTTTAAATGAAAGAATTTGTTTTTAATTCATATTGATATTCTATAGGGTGTTTATTCTTTTTAGCTTGTGCTTGCGATGCGGCTCTAGCTGGGAGAAGTGAAGGTGGTTGAGATGGTTAGATGCCTATTTATGGGCAGTTCGGGACGGGTAATTGCCCCCTCCAGGCAGGGGGTGAGTTCCCCTACTCAGCGCTATTGGCACTTTATATGTTGGTTTGATTTCTGTTTTTTTGTTGTTTTTTATTTTTAATAATTTTGTATGTTTGTTAAATGTAGTGGTTTTAGTTTATGTAGTTTTTATATTTGGTGGACCATGCAACACTAAGGCTTAGCAATTTGTAGTTTGGGTTCCTCCTCTCTGGAATTTAAATGTAATTGCAGAAGATTATGGCTAATGATTTGATTAAATGGTATACCTGGAATATCAAGGGAAGTCATTCACCAATTAAGAGGAAGATGGTACTCTTGAGTCTTAGAAAGGAAAGGTGGATATTGCTTTGTTACAGGAGACATATTTGGATGACAAGGAGCATCTGAAATTACAGCAGAATGGTTTTGACTGAGTTTATTTTTCATCATTTAATACCAGAAGTAGAGGAGTGGCTATATTGGCTAGGAAAAATCTCTCATTTAAATTGTTGGAATGTGTTAAAGACATATACGGGAGGTTGGTAATTCTTAAAGCCTTGATAAATGGGGAAGAATAGGGTATTTTAAATGTTTATTGTTCCCCAACTCATTCTTGGTAGATGCTTTTTCTAAACTGAGAAGTTTCAAGTCTCGACACATCATTATAGGGGGAGATTTTAACTGCCTCATGGACCCCATGGTAGACAAGTTGCCTAAAGGTCCCTCGATACCCTCTGCACAAACTAAACAGCTATTGGGTTTGGGTGGGGAATTAGGGTTGGTGGACAGCTGGAGGTGTCTCTACCCTACAGGTAGGGATTTCACGTTTTTCTCCAATCTGCACAGATGTTACACGAGGATTGATTTTTTTCTGACCCCTGGGTAACCCTGGATCTGGTGGCATCCTGTACGATTGGTAATATTGCCATCTCTGATCATGCTCCAGTGTACCTCATGGTTAAGATTAAGTATGTTGCAGTGGATTCAAGATACTGGTGAATGGATCCCTTTATTTTCATTGACAGTAGTAAGTTTGTGTATTTCTCTGGGGTATTTTGGGCATTCCTAGACATCAACATAGGCTTGGTTGATAGCTCATCTGTTCTCTGGGAAACTGCCAAAGCTTATGCCAGAGGGTTAGTTATTTCATATTCCACCAGTAGGAAGCAGCAAAAGGGTGAGCAGCAACGTCTCCTTGAAGCAAAGTTGAAGGCAGCTGAGAAGGCCTATTTTGACAGACCCTCGTTGGTCAAACTACAGAGGATTATGGCACCGCGGTCTGCACTAAATTCCATGCTCACACAGACGGCAAAGAAGGAGCAGGCTTTTGCAAAGCAAAGGTTATACGATCATGGTGACACGACAGGCAAATACTTAACATACCTTGCCTGAAAGAGAAGTGCCCCACAAACCATTACAGCGATTAGGGAAGGGTCTGGAAACCTAACATGTGATTCTAAAAAGATTAATGTGGTGTTCCAGAGATTCTACTCTAAGTTATATCAGTCTGAGAATTGTGAGGAGGGGCAGGCCAAAATGGAATCCTTTTTTAGAGATCTGAAGTTCCCGGGTGTGACTCCCGAACAACAGTCGTTTCTCAATGCCCCATTATCAGAGCAAGAAGTGCAGGGAGCTGTGAGGCAGCTTCAGGGTGGAAAGGCGCCCGGTCCTGATGGACCTCCTAGTGAATTCTATAAGGAATTTATAAGGATACTGTCAGGCCCGATGCTGAATATGTTTAATGATTCATACAGTCATGATTGTCTCCCACCATCTCTGAGAGAGGCTGATATTTAACTTATCCTTAAAAAAGGGAAGGATCCAGAAGACTGTGCTTTATACAGACCCATCTCGCTCTTAAATGTGGACTTTAAGGTCCTCTCTAAGGCTCTTGCGTTAAGGCTGGAGACTGTGTTACCCTTTATTATTAAAGAGGATCAGACAGGCTTCATAAAGAGTCACAGATACTCCAATAATGTTAGGATCATGTTTAACATAATTCAAGCATGCCAACAGCAGGCAGTACAGGGATTGGTGATTTCTTTAGATGCAGAGAAGCCATTTGACTGAGTTGAGTGGCCATACCTTTTCTATACTATGGACTGGTTTGGTCTGGGCAAAGTTTTCATAAGATAGATAAAGGTTCTCTACAGTGTACCTCTCGCTGCGGTCATTACCAATGGGGTACCATCAAGCAATTTTAATATTTCTAGAGGCAGACGGCAGGGCTGTCCCCTTTCACCATTACTTTTTACGTTGGTGATTGAACCATTGGCAGAGGCCATTTGTGGGGATCTCAATATATCAGCTCCGGAAATGGGGTCAAAATTACATAAGATCACACTGTATGCAGATGATGTCCTAATTTTCTTGACAAATCCAGCAGTCTCAGTGCCTTGCCTGATACAATGCATTCACGTGTTTAGCGCCTTTTTCAGGGTATAAGATTAATTTTGCTAAATCAGAGGCTATGCCTATGGGTGGTCTTACAAAAGAGTTGGCTCTTGAGAGTGACTATAGATTCCCATTTAGGTGGTCACAGGGGGGTTTTGTGTATTTGGGCATATTCATTACTCCAGTTCTGGATTGGCTGTTCAAAGCCCATTTTACTCAATTATTTGAAAAAAATTGAACAAGATCTCCAAAGATGGGAGGCACTTCCAGTCTCATGGTTGGGTCGGATACCGCTTATTAAGATGAATATTCTCCCTCATTTGCTATACCCTATGCAGATGCTCCCCCTGATTTTCAATAAACAAACACTCAGGAGACTGAACTGGCACCATAAACAGCCCCTCATTAAATTAGCCAAACTGCAGTTGCCTCACAGACTGGGGGGAGTAGACCTTCCGGACATTAAAAATTACCAATTAAGCTCACTTTTGACTTACGTAAGTGATTGGGTTTGTGGGGACCTTCTTTCAATATGGCTAGAGATCGAAGTCTCCCAGGCAAGGTGCCCCCTTACCAGTTTGCTGTTTTTGGACAAGGTGAGGACAGTTAGGGAATATTGCCATAACCCAATAGTCATCAATACTGTTAAAGCATGGAGGGCAATTCGGCAGAGGGAAGGTAATATTGGCAAAGCATCTTCGTTTTCACCTTTAGTAGGTATGCCAGGTTTTCAACCGGGTATGATAGATTCAGGATTTAAACGTTGGGTAGGGGTGTATCTTGCATGGGTGATTTATTTGAGGGAGATGTAATGATGTCCTTTGATCAGTTCGTACGGAAGTACGAGTTACCTAATAAAGACCTCTTTCGTTTTTTTCAAGTTAGGGATTTTATTCAAAAAAAGACCACACTTTTGACTGATCCCTCCAAATCTGACATAGAAAGAGGGGTACTAAGGGCTAAGAGTACACTCTCTGTCAGTACTTTATATCACCAATTGGGGGGTGCCACATCAGATGAGTCTGATTGACTCTGCAAAATGTGGGAAAGAGAGCTGGGTGTTGAAGTTTCTTCAGAGGCATGGGAGGATATTTGGGAGAATGCAAGGAAGATATCAATTTGCAATAGGATCCATGCTTTACAGTTGAAGATTCATCACAGGGTTCACTTAGCCCCAGACCATTTGTCAAAATTTAAACCAGGGGTATCTTCAGCATGCCCCAAGTGCCAGGTCTGTACGGGTATTCTTACCCATTGTCTTTGGTCTTGTGACAGGCTTCAAACATATTGGAGTGCTGTGGTGGGTGCAATGGAAAGGACTTTAGGTGTAGGGTGGAGAAGGACCCTATTTCGCTCCTTTTGGGCCTCCCCACTGTATTTCTTGCAGACTCGCATAAGGCAAAACTTTTCAATATTCTTACATTCTGTGCAAGGAAGAATATCTTGCTAGGTTGGACATCAGAAAACCCCCCAGGCCTGTCGGGTTGGTGGAAGATTGTTATGGAGCATATTCCCCTGGATTTTCTCACAAATATGGTACACCACAAAACTGAGAATTTTTACAAGACATGGCAACCCTTTTTGAAATACCTGGACACAGATTTATCTGCTACACTAACAAGGGCTTTTATATAGCCGCAACGATTGTGTTTCATGAGTCCACTATCCAGGGAGGAAGAACTGTGAATGTATGAGTGTTTTGTTTGGCTGGGCTGAGTTATTACTATTTATTTGTTTGTTGTTAGGTATTTATTTATTTAGTTAAATAGCTAGTTTAGGTTTTTAAAAAATTTTATACTTCTCTGTATATGTTTATACATTCGTATAGCAGGGTGGGTTGGGGAATTTTTTTATTATTTGGGTTTAGTTTTGTACTGTTTTGAATTGCATTGTTTTGTATTTGTTGTAATATTTAAAAATCTATTTTTTCTTAATAAAAATATATTATTTAAAAAAAACTGTATCTGGAGGACCATCAACTCAGTGAAAGGTGCTCTTTGGTCCACTCGAAACTTGCTGGTCTTCCAGAACAAGGAGTGCCATAGTCAGAAATGCAGTTCAGTTCTGTACTCTAGCATATCTCTCTCACACACAAGACTTTATTTATATGCACAAGGAAGGTCCAATAACTGAACAGACCCTCATTTAACTTCAGCAGGACGATGTCAGGCAATGGTTTTTCCCCCACTGTGCCTTGGTGGCTGCTGCTCCAAGCTTCAGTGTATCCCTCAGCACATAGTCCTGGATCTTGGAATATGCAATGTTTAGTGGACAGCGAAGAAGGTTATCTCTGAATAGAATGGGATCTTGATCAGATGGACCAATGTGCCAAGGAGTGGCAGATAGTGTTTGGATTTAGATAAATGTGAGGTGCTGTAGTTTGGAAAGGCAAATCAGGGCAGGACTTATATGCTTAAAGATAATGTCCTAGGCTGTGTTGCTGAACAAAGAGACCTTGGAGTGCAGGTTCATAGTTCATTGAAAGTGGAGTCCAAGATAGACAGGATAGTGAAGAAGGCGTTGGTATGTTTGCTTTTATTGGTCAGTTGGGAAGTGATGTTGTGGCTGCACAGGACATTGGTTAGGCCACTACTGGAATACTGCGTGCAATTCTGGTCTCCCTCCTGTAGGAAGGATGTTGTGAAACTTGAAAGGATTCAGAAAAGATTTATAAAGATGTTGCCAGGGTGGAGGATTTGAGCTACAGGGAGAGGCTGAATAGGCTGGGGCTGTTTTCCCTGGAGCGTTGGAGGCTGAGGGGTGACCTTATAAAGATTTTTAAAATCATGAGGTGCGTGGATTGGGTAAATAGACAAAGTCAGTTCCCTGGGGTGGGGGACTCCAGAACTAGAGGGCATAGGTTTAGGGTGAGAAGGGGAAGATTTAAAAAGGGGCAACTTTTTCCACACAGAAGGTGGTGTGTGTATGGAATGAGCTGCCAGAGGAAGTGGTGGAGGCTGGTACAATTGCAACATTTAAGAGGCATTTGGATGGGTATATGAATAGGAAGGGTTTGGAGGGATATGGGCCAAGTGCTGGCAGAGACGAGTTGGATCGAAGGGTTTGTTTCCGTGCTGTGACTCCATGTTCCTATTTAGTCAAGATAAATTTCTTGGTCTTGAAGACCAGCACATTGCGAACAGACCAAAGAGCGTCTTTCGCTGAGTTGATAGTCCTCTTGGGAAGCTGATGTTTGTCTTTGTGTGTGTCCTGGCGAACAGACTGTAGAGCACGGAGGGTGTATATACAGCTGGATGCAGCCACATACAAAATGGGCATCAGGATCAAGGTGATTTTGGGTACATTCTCCTTCCTTTAACTCGAATTGTTTGTATGCTGCATCCACAAAGCTCCTTATATACCCAGTGTATTGTCACAAGTTAATTTACATTTACTCAGACAATGCAGTTACCAGTTAGTATTAGGATCATTGCTATTCCGTATATTCCCAAGTTAAATTAAATCCACACAACTCATTAATGATGTATGCACATATATCGAAGAAGAATTGCCTGGAAACTGGCAGTCCTATAACTTCAATCAACAGTAACAACAGAAAGTAAATGTATCAACCTCTCCACTAATTTTCAAATGCTACAGAATAGTACATTAATGAGAGGGTCTTTGAGACACCGTTTGGTAGTCAGTGGTCGCCACCTATTGGTCACTACCTAGTGATCCCATAGATCATCAGCTTTCTTACAATGGACTAAATCTTCCCTGCTCCATTAGAAATAGGCTTTAAGAGGATGGGGAGCCAGGAAAATGGATGAAGGGGCACTATGTCAAGGTGGTTCCCAATCCATTCCCACTGCACTGGAACTTTCCCATGGTGGACAGCCAGTTACGTTGGCGAAGGCCTCAATAGGGGTGATTTGTGAAAGTATTCTGTCACGGGGTCAGCACGCTCTCGCAAGGGGAGCTGCTGCCAAGTGTCTGCTTGAGATCCATAACTGATGCTGACCCAGGGGCCCCAGAGTGAGCAGGAAAACCAAGTGCAGCATTTTAAAATATCTGCACCATCTTTTCTTACTTGTATAAATCTGATCACAACGTAAAGACCAATTAATGCTTATTAGCTTTTCTTTTGTCAGTTGATGGGGTGTGGTCTCCATGGGCTAGGTCAGCATTTACAACCCATTTCTAATTGCCTTTGAGAAGGTGGTTCGGGGTGAGGAGTTCTCAGATTTTGATCGAGGGACACTGGTGCGAATGATTCTATTTGACTTTTGGAGATGAGCAGGCACTGCAATAGATTAAAGCCCTTCATCAGGAATGACAGGAAATTCGATGTTTCGGGCCAGATGAAGGGCTCTGGCCCAAAACGTCGAATTTCCTGTTCCTTGGATGCTGCCTAACTTGCTGTGCTTTAACCAGCAACACATTTTCAGCTCTGATCTCCAGCATCTGCAGACCTCACCTTTTAACCACAATAGATTAGTCAACAAGTACCTCTCAGTCAACATCACTAAGAACGAATGGTTGGATTGTTCATCTTGTTGCAGTCTGTGGGTCCCACTGTATAAATAAGCGACAAGCAGTTTACAAGAATGACTAATTCAAGCAAGCTTCTTTGGCAGAGGGACATTTAGGACAGTCAAGGTTGCAAATGATGTTACATAATGATTTATACTTTTTGTGTGTGTCTCTCTGTCTGTGCTCTCTGGGGTTTAGAAAACGAGAGAAGATCTAATTGAGATATACAAGATGCTGAAGGGATCGACAACGGAGACCTGAAAAGGATGTTTCCTCTTGTGAGGCAATCTAGAACGAGATGTCATTGTTTTCGGGTAAGGGGTAGCAGGTTTAAAACAGAGATGAGGAGAAATGGTCGTGAATCTGTGGACTTCACTCCCCTGGAGTGTGGTGGATGCTGGGACATCGAGATATTTGAGGAGGAGATAGACAAATTCTTCATTAGTGAAGAGTTGAAGGGTTATGAAGAGTGGGTAGGAAAATGGAGTTGAAGCCAAGATAAGATCAGCCATGATCGTATTAAATGGTGGAGGAGGCTTGAATTGCCTACTCCTCTTCCTAGTTTTGTCTCCCTACATTCTTAATTTTACCTCGGATTTGCTAGGTCACTGAGTCACACAGAAGCCACAGGTCCGTGGATCTTGGCTCCGTGGGTCTGATCAGAGCCAACTGAGAAAACGCTGAACAGATCGGGCAGCATCTGTTCAGCAATTTAAAGGGATTAACATTTCGAGTCTGAAATGAATCTCCTTTGGAGCTGAATAAGGTTGGAAAATGGTGTTTTTTAAAATACTTTTGACCAGGGCAGAGGAGGGACAATGAAAGTGAAGGCCGAATGCAGAAGACAAAGGGAGTGAAAGAGTAATAGAGGTGTAAAATGGGAGTAAATTAAGGTGGGGAAGGATTAAAATGGTTCTTCGCTGTGTGAGCAAAGTGAGAAAAAAAGATGCAAACAAGACAAGCCTATTGGGGATTGTGGGAGAAAAATATGTAAGGGAAGTGGAGGACAAGTAGCCTGACGTCAGGTAAGGAAATTAGGAGTTCATTATTGAGTCTGAGTGTCTATGAGATGCCCAAATGGATAATGAGGTGCTGTTCCTTGAGTTTGTGTTGTGTTTCACTATAGCAGGCTCAGGATGAGAAATATTAGTGGGAGAACAAGGTGGCTCTGGGTAAAGAGATAAAAAAGGAGGGCAACTTGCTCTAAGTGCCAAGGAACTAGTGATGATTTGGAGATGCCGGTATTGGACTGGGGTGTACAAAGTTAAAAATCACACAACCCGTTGGACTATAACCTGGTTGTTGTGTGATTTTTAACTAAGAAATAGTGGATCAGGAACCAGGACTGAATAACATTAACGTGAGTAAAACATCTATAAAGAAGAAATTAGTGGAATTAAAAAGTGACAAATCCCTAGATTCTATTCAAAGGAGCTGACGGAAGTAGGGGAGAATGCTGTGGATGCCCTAATCTATAATCTTTCAGAGTTCCCTAAATACAGGAGTCGTACCTTTGGAATGGAAAATTGCACATTATGCCATCTTTTAAGAAGGCCGAAAGAGGAAAATCAGGTAACTATAGAGCAGTTGGCCTAACATCTGTGATGGGGAAATTGTTGAGAGTCTATACTCAAGGATGGGATATCTGAACCTCTTGAAAATGTTTAGTTAATCAAGGAGAGACAGCATGGATACACGATGGGTAGGTCATTCCTGACAAATCTCGTTGAAATTTCTTTGGAAGCGGTTATTGAGTTAGTCAACAGGGGAATGTCCACGGATATTTTTTATATGGACTTCCAGAAGGCATTTATAAAGTCCCACACAAGAGACTGTTAGCCAAAGGAGAAGTCAATGGAATTGAGGACAAATTACTGACATGGCTGGGAAACTGGTTGACTGGTAGGTGACAAAATGGGGATAAGCGTGAAGATACTCAAATGTGACCACTCGTGTAACACAGGGATCCCATAGAATCTCTACGGTGTGGAAGTAGGCCCTTCGGCCCAATAAGTCCACACCAACCCTCTGATGAATAACCCACCCAGACACAATTTCCCTACCCTATTATCCTGATGAATACACTGTGTTAGGGCCTCAATTATTCACATTCTTTATTAACGTCAGGTAGTTCTATAACTCTGTAGTTGTGTTCCCATGCAACACCGTGTTATGGAAAATCATGCAATATAAATAGTGGGGCCTGTGGGGAAAACAACGGGGTGGGATGGGGTGGTGTAAAGCATCAAAGCCAGCAGTAAAAATCAAAACAAAAATAGTTAACTCCTAACACAAACAATAGTCTAATTAATCTTTAAATCATATTTTAGTGAAACAACACAGTAAATTTAACACATTAACACTAAAATCACTGACTACAACACTGTACCTCTCATAAAGCTCTTCACCAGAAAGTGCATGAGTCGACTGACCACATGATGCTGACGAGGAATCCATTCCTCATTAAGATTCTCCCATGGTTTGCAATAAAGTTCATTCTAAATGTAGACTGCAATTCCTAGTTTCAAGCTAAGTTTCAAGGCTTGCAGAGCTGATTGCATTCCTGTTTTAGCTGAACACATAAATTGCGTTTGGCAGACAGTGTATCCTGAGGCTGGGTTTTGCAGTTCAGCTTGTGTCAGGAATGGAATCATGTAACAGTCTAGCTGGACATGAAAATGTCAGAGAAAATCATAAATCCAAATTTGCTGATGACACAACAGTATTGTAGAAATGTGGATGATAGCATAAAATTACAAAGGGATATTGATAGACTTAGGGAATGGGCAAAAGTGTTGCAGATGGAGTTCAGTGTAAGCAAGTGTGGGATTATCCATTTTGGACTAAGGGCGTTAAAAGACTTGGGCGGGGGTTCAGGTGCATAGATCTTCAAAAAATATGTTATGAACAGGTGTAGAAAATAACCTAGAAAGCCAATGAAATGCTGACCTTCATATTGAGAGGTCTGGAGTACAAGGAAGCAGAAGACATGCTGCAGTTATCCAAAACCTTGGTGAGACCCCACTTGGAGTACTGTGAGCACATTTGGGGACCACACCTTTGGAAGGAGACAGTGTTTTTGGAGGGAGGTTTATGTAGGTTTACGAGTGATCATTGGATTTCAAGAATTAATTAATTATGAGGAGAGATTATAGATTGGGTCGGTTTCATCTACAATGTAGAAGGTTACAGGATGGTCTAATTGAATCCTTCAACAGAAAAAAGACAAGTAGATAAACAAATTATTTCCATTGGATGAGTATTCTAGATCTAGGGGGTACGTCTGAAAATTAGGGCCAGGCCATTCAGGAGAGATGTTACAACACCAGCACCTCCACCTCATGACCCTCAGAAGAGCATCCTTACCCAGAAGTGCCCATGTCACCCTGCATTTCCGTGTTGGCTATCCACCCCATCCTGCACACTGTGTGAGGAAATCCCAAGCAGATACAAGGAGAATGTGCACAGACAGAGTGAGCTGAGACTGGAATCGAACCCGGCTCCCTGGGGCTGTGAGGTAGCAGCACTAACCCACAGAGCCACCACAGTGACCGTGCTCGGCGGCGCCGCTAGAGGATGGTGTCATGATTACACTGTGAGGCCGCTGCCGCCGCCGCTGCCGTTTGTGATGACCGTGTGAGAGCCGGCAGCTGCGTCACAGGCCACCCGCCCGCGGGGGCAGGGCGCCGCGGTGATGCCGGGCCGAGCCGGGGGCCCCTCGCCGGCCGCGGGGAAGAAGCAAGTTCGGTTCGCTCGGCCCTTGCAGCGCCTGCCGGAGGAGGACGAGGAGGAGGAGGAGGACGATGAGGAGACGCTGTTCGAGAGCCGGCGGCGGCGGCGGCGGGAGGCCGGGCCCGGGCCCGGGGCAGAGCCTGGGTCTGGGGACACGGTGATACGGCCAAGGGCCACACGGCGGGGAGGCCGCTGTGCCGACACCTTGCTGCTGTGCGGGGCCTTCCTGGGGCTGGTGAGTGCGGGCAGGGGGAGTGGGCCCTGAGGTTAAGGGTGGGAGGGGCAAGGGTCCTGAGGTCAGGGGTCGGAGGGGAAGGGTCCTGAGGTCAGGGGTCAGAGGGGAGAAGGGTCCTGAGGTCAGGGGGCAAGGGTCCTGAGGTCAGGGGTCAGAGGGGAGAAGGGTCCTGAGGTCAGGGGTCGGAGGGGAAGGGTCCTGAGGTCAAGGGGCAAGGGTCCTGAGGTCAGGGGTCAGAGGGGAGAAGGGTCCTGAGGTCAAGGGTCCACTGGGATAGGGAGGGTCCTGGTGGTCAAGGATTCTTGGGGGGAGGAGAATCCTGAGGTTGAGGCTCTGGGGTGGGGTCCTGAGGTCAAGGGTCTGCAGGTGGGGTGGAGCAGTTTGGATACTGAGGTCACGAGTCCTGCATTCCTGAGGTCAAGGGTCCATGGGGGATTGGGGTTCCTGATGTAAAGAGACCAGGGAGGGTGTGGTGGTACTGAGGTCAAAGGACAGTGTAAGATATGGTGGGGGTCCTGAGCTCAGGGGATGAGGAAGGGGACAGGTGTCCTGACGTCAGGGTGTGGGATGGTTCTGAGGACCAAAGGGGTGGAGTGTGGTCCTGGGTTTGGGGAATGGGGGTTCAGTAATTTGCAGAAAGGGGGTGGGGTAGCCAGGCCCCAGAGGCAGTTAGTTTTCTTGGGGATGGGGAAACCAGGAGGGTGGAGGTAGGGATGGGGAGGGGGAGTTTGTTGTTGGTGGGCATTCTCAGAGAGGTTGGACTGTGCAGTTTGCTGATTGCCAGGATGTTTGGTGTGGTGTTGGTAAAGGTCAAGGACTTCTCTCATCAACAATTTACATAAAAACTAGGAACAGGTGTAGGCCGTCTGGCCCTTCGAACCTGTTCTGCCATTCAATAAGATCATGGCTGATCTTTTCATGGACTCAGATACACTTACCCGCCCTCTCACCATAACCCTTCATTCCTTTACTGTTCAAAAAATTATCTATCTTAGTTTTAAAAGCATTTACTGAGCAAGATTCAGCTATTTCATTGAACAGGGAATTCCACAGATTCACAACCCTCTGGGTGAAGAAGTTCCTTCTCAATTCAGTGCTAAATCTGCTCTCTCTAATTTTGAGGCTTTGCCCTCCTCTCCTAGTTTCATTTGCCAGTGGAAACATCCTTTCTGGTTTAGATTAGATTAGATTACTTACAGTGTGGAAACAGGCCCTTCGGCCCAACAAGTCCACACCGACCCGCCGAAGCGCAACTCACCCATACCCCTACATTTACCCCTTACCTAACACTACGGGCAATTTAGCATGGCCAATTCACCTGACCCGCACATCTTTAGACTGTGGGAGGAAACCGGAGCACCCGGAGGAAACCCACGCAGACACGGGGAGAACATGCAAACTCCACTTCTATGTGTATCTTATCTATTCCCTTCATAATTTTATATGTTTCTATAAGATCCCTTCTCAGTCTTCTGAATTCCAATGAATATAATCCCAATCTACTCAGTCTCTCCTCATAAGCCAACTTCCTCAACTCCAGAATCAACCTAGTGAAAATCCTCTGCACCCCCCTGTAGTGCCAGTACATCCTTTCTCAAGTAAGGAAACCAAAACCGCGCGCAATACTCCAGGTGTGGCCTCACCAGCACCCTGTACAGCTGCAACATAACCTCCTTGCCTTTAACCTCAATCCCTTTAGCAGTGAAGGACGGTATTCCATTTGCCTTCATAATTACCTGTTGCATCTGCAGACCAACCTTCTATGAGTTATGCACAGGGCCACCCAGGTCCCTCTGCATAGTAACATGCTGCAATTCAAGTAATAGTCATTTTTATTGTTTTTCATAACAAAATGGATGACTTCATATTTATTAACATTGTACTTCATTTACCAGACCTGTGCCCACTCACTTAAACTATCAATGTCCCTCTGCAAAGTTTCACAGTCCTCTGCACACTTTGTCGTACCACTCTCCTTAGTGTCATCCACAAACTTTGACACACTACACATAGTCTCCAACTCCAAATCATCAATGTAAATTGTGAATAATTGCAGTCCCAACAGTGATCCCTGAGGCACACCACTAGTCATTGATTGCCAACCAGAAGACCACTCATTTATCCCCACTCTTGCATCCTGTTGGTTAATCAATCTTCTATCCATGCTAATACATTACCCGTAATGCCTTGCAACTTTATCGTATGAAGCAGCCTTTTGTGCAGCATCTTGTTGAATGCCTTTTGGAAATCTAGATATACCACATCTACTGGGTTCCCATCATCGTACTCATACTGTCTTTATAGAATTCCAATAGATTAGTTAAACATGACCTGCTCTTCATGAACCATGCTGCGTCTGTGGGACAATTTCTATCCAGATGCCTTGCTATTTCTTCCTTGACTATAGACTCAAGCATTATACCCACTATAGAAGTTAAGCTAACTGGTCTATAATTCCCCATCTTTTGTCTACCTCTTTTGTTAAACAGTGTCGTCACATTTGCATTATTGTCCACAATTCATTCATTGAGTCAAATATGCATTCAATCCACAGATATGTTGTGGAGTTATTCAGGTTAAATCATGTTTAACTAATCTCCTTTTGGTGGGATAATAGAAAGTAGATTAGGACAAGGCTGTTTCTGTGTTGGACATGGTATCCCAAATTGTGTTCGATATTGTGCCACACAGTAGACTGGTCAGCAGCATCCAAGGAACAGAAAATTCGATGTTTCGGGCATAAGCCCTTCCTGATGAAGGGCTTATGCCTGAAATGTCGAATTTCCTGTTCCTTGGATGCTGCCTGACCTGCTGCGCTTTTCCAGCAACACATTTTCAGCTCTGATCTCCAGCATCTGCAGACCTCACTTTCTCCACACAATAGACTGGTGAGCAAAGTTAGAACTTGGGGACTGAAAGTGTAAGGTGAAAATGTATATAAAATTGACTGGCAGGAAACACACAGGAACAGTGGTTAGTCACAGAATTGTTAAATACACTGTAACCAGTGGTAGAGTTGCCACCGCACCAGCTCTCCAAATGTCGTATCATTCTCTTGCCTTTTCTGATAAGCCTGCATATTGTCCCATTTCAAAGGGCCATATCATTAATTTTTAAATGTCTCCGTTGAACCTTCCTCCTCCATACTTCTTGACAGTGCAGTACAGACTGACCACTTGTTCTGAGGAAATGTTTTTCCTCACCGTTCCTGCTAATTACTCTAAATCTGTGCTCTCTTGTGATTGATTGATACTGTCACAAGTAGGAACAGTTTCTCCCTGCTGACACTGCCCAGATCTCTCATAGAGTCATACACCACAGAAGCAGACCCTTCGGTCCAACCAGGCCATGCTGAACATAATCTCAAACTAAACTAGTCCTACCTGCCTGCTCCTGGCCCTTATCCCTCCAAACCTTTCCTATTCATGTCTCTATCCAAATGTCTTTTAAATGTTGTAATTGTAGCTGCATCCACCACGTCCTCAGGAAGTTCATTTCACATGCAAACTACCTGCTGTGTCAAAATATTTGCCCCCATGTCTTTTTTAAATCTCTCTCCTCTCACCTTAAAAATGTGCCCCCAATCTTGAAATCCCCCATCCGAGGGAAAAGACAGCTCCATTAACTCTATAATTCTCATTATTTTGGTCGCCTCTCAGCCTCCTACGCTCCAGTGAAAACAAGTCTCAGCCTATCCAGCCTTTCTTTATAATTGAAACCTTCCACATCGGGCAACATCCTGGTAAATCTCTTCTGAACCCTCTCCAGATCTCCTCTCTGTTTCCTTCTAGCAATACACTTCCAGCTTCTCCAATCTAGCTTCCTAACAAAAGTTCCTGGAACCAATAGAGTGATACAGCATTGAACCAGAGCCATCGGTCCATGCCGACCATACTTCAAAATAAACCAGTCCCACCCGCCTGCACTTGGCTGGCCCCTGTGTCCAATCAAGTATCTTTTATTCATGTCCTTTTTATTTTAGCTATTGTAACTGTACCTGCACCCAGCACTTCCCCTGGAAGTTCATTCCACAATTGGGAACCACTCTCTGTGTCAAAAAAGCCGTTCCCCATTGTCATTTTAAAATATTTTCACTCTCAACTTAAGAATATGCCCCTTAGTCTTGAACTCTCTCACCTGAGGGAAAAGACACTGACCATTCACCTTACCCATATCTCTAATGATTTTATAAAACTCTGTATGACAGCCCAGAGATGCTGAGGGGCGGGTTGTGGTTTCAGCTGGCGAGATTGGATTCGCTTTTTGGGAACCATCGGTTGAATTTTTGACCATTGTCCAGCTTGAAGTTATTTGAAAATTTTTCAACACACTGGCGATAGCAGAACGATGTTGCATTTACACAGAACAAGCTGTTTTGGATAGCGAGGATTTCACCAGTTTCCTCATTTCCCCACTCCCCACCTCACCCAGTTCCAACCTTCCAGCTCAGCACCTCCCTCATGACCTGTCCTACCTGTCAATCTTCCTTCCCACCTATCTGCTCCACCCTCCCCTCTGACCTATCACCTTTACCCCCACCTCCATCCACCTATTGCACTCTCAGCTACTTTCCCCCCAACCCCACACCCCCCTCCCATTTATCTCTCCACCCCCGAGGCTCCCAGCCTCATTCCTGATGAAGAGCTTTTGCCCGAAACAGGGATTTTCCTGCTCCTCAGATGCTGCCTGACCTGCTGTACTTTTCCAGCACTACACTCTTGACACTAATTTCCAGCATCTGCAGTCCTCACTTTTACCTGCTTGGGTAGAGACGTCAAGTTTACTGCGTTTTCAGAGGGAGGGCACGTGACCTAGTTTGTGAATTAAAAACAAAATTAGATGTGAACATACACCCACAGACAGGGAACATTGCCTCTCTTGCTCTTTTCTTTGCCATCCTTGTTTTCAATGTGAGAAGAGGATTCCGAAAGGAGAATTCAAAATCTGCACCACTGTCACCAGTAAGACATTGTCAACCAGCCGTACCTGTGTCCGGTAAAACATTGTCAACCAGCCGTACCTGTGTCCGGTAAAACATTGTCAACCAGCCGTACCTGTGTCCGGTAAAACATTGTTAACCAGCTGTACCTGTCTGTAGTAAAGCATTGTTAACCAGCCGTAACCGATTCCAGAAGTCACCTCATTGGTGTCCCATTGCTAACATTTACTCTCTTTAGCCATTAACCCACAGTTCACCCAGTCTCCTTTATTAGTACCTTCTAAATCCACCACCTTTACTAGCTAGAGGGAAAAGGTCAGAGGCTGTAAGGAACACTGTCACCTGCAAGTTCCTTTCCAAGCCCCACAGCATCTTGACGTGAACAATATCATGTATATGATCACTTCTGTAGTGTCAAAATTCTGCACGTCCCTTACTAAATGGGCAGTGGTGTCTCAGCAGCCCAAAGGTGGCAGCAGAACAGCACCTCCCTCTCCAGGGTGATTAGTTATGGATAATGTTCACATCACATGGAGTCATAGAGATGCCCAGCACGGAAACAGACCCTTCGGTCCAACTCGTCCATGCCGCCCAGATATCCAAACCATTCAGGACAATCGTGGTTTTGGTGACAGACCAACATTTGAACAGTCAGTGAATACGTTATTTATCTGAATCTATCTGTTACGTGGCCGAAGCACTTTAAAAGATAGCAATCTGCAGAGTGTTTCTATTTTTCCCTGACTTGCGGGTTGTGTGTCTGTGTTATTTTACAAGAAAGGTAGTTGTATATATTTGTACATTTTAAGTCTTCGGATACATATTGTTAATAATCCTCGCAGCTATGCTTAAACAAGTTTGTTTTCATTAACTAGTTCTTTATCTGTCACTTGGTTGACCTGTTTCTGACCCTGAGCTTTACAGAAATAAAACATTCAGTATCACCTTCCTTTTTAAATTCAAGCTTTGTTGTAACTGGCAGAGGAGTGGAACAAGGAGAGGAATAAGTTTGTTCATCCTGACTCTGCTGTTGGCCTTGGATTCTTGCTGAGAAAAAGGCTTGAACATTTCTTGCTTGTTGCATTCACTGACCCACGGCATTTTTATTGATGTTTTCCGCTGATCTGCTTGTCCGTTCACCTTACTTTACTTTGAAAACAGGCCAGTTGTCCATCCCCTGCACCCTTGTCTCAAACTTTAGCCCCTTAGTGAGATTAGCTACTTACCAAGCACTCTGGTAGTCAGCAGGTTGCAGTTTTATGTTGTGTTCCTGCACATTGGGGGCAGTAAGGTAGCTCAGTGGTTAGTACTGCTGCCTCACGGCGCTAGGGACCCAGGTTTGACTCCAGCCTTTGGGGAACTGCCTGCTTGGAGTTTGCATGTTCTCCCCGTGTCTGCGTGGGTTTCCTTTGGGTGCTCCAGTTTCCTCCCACAATCCAAGGATGTGCAGATTAGGTGAATCGGCCATGCTAAATTGCCCATAGTGTTCAGGGATGTCTAGGTCAGATGCATTAGTCAGGGGTAAATTATAGGGTAGGGGAATGGGTCTGGGTGGGTTACTCTTTGGAGGGTCGGTGTGGATTTGTTGGGTCGAAGGCCTGTTTTCACACTGTAGGGATTCTATGATTCTAGTCTCTGAGCGTGGGTTTTGAATAGTCCTTCTGCTGGGATCTTGAGTGGCTGTTTTTTAAATGGTTCCAAGAGTGACTTTATTAGTCAAAAAGCACTCATCTTATTGAAACTTAGTGGGCTATGGTGATAGAAAGGAAAAGAGGATGGCATATTCTTAGACAAGGGATTGTACATTTAAGACAAATGAGGAGGAATTTCTATTCTGAGGGTCATGAATCTGTGGAATGCTTTCCCACAGAGGGCTGTTGTGGCTGGGTCATTAAGTATATGCAAGGCTGTGATAGACGGGTTTATAGTCAGTAAGGCAATAGAGGATAATTGGGGAAAGGCAGATCAACCATAATCTTATTGAATGGCAGGGAAGACTTGATGGGCTGAATGGCCTTTTTCTGCTCTTGCGTCTCATGGTTTTATGATCCTACATTAGAGGCACAAAGATATACGTATGAGGAGGAGTTGGTCTAGTTTGTCGTCACTGCTGAGTTAATCTCTGCTGGAGTATCAGCTGGCTGATTTGAAGATGACTTTAGTGTTGACGTGAGGCTAGTGTTACTGAGCTTGATTTCACCTGTTAACTTCACTCAGTTTTCCATCTCGATGTTTCCAAAGTTGCTTTTTAGTTAAGTTGAAATGATGACTGATTTGGCTGATTTTACCAGCAATCTCTAGCAGTCCTTATCCTTATAATTTCTACACTAACTAACTGTGTATTTATCATGTTGTAGCACTGCTAGTGCAGTGCCAACTGTGTGAGGGATAGAGACTTTCTGGTATGTTCCTTGACGCTTCTTGCTTCAGTCCTGACCATTTAGGAGCTGTAGTTGTGGCCAAGCAAGACAAATAACAGCTATACTGCTGCCAAGTCTGTGTTGTGTATTGAGTGGTGAATGTGTACATAACGCCAGCAGAGATTAATGTCATATATTGCTTGCCTTGCCTTTCAACTTGCTCTCTTTTTCCCTTCAGAGTCTCCTTGAATATTGTACCTTGTACCGAGAAGATAAGGTCTAGGATTTGCATTATTTATGGCGGTTGGACTGTAGAGGGTAACACAAAGCTTTTAGAAAGCTCTGGAATTAAATAGGTGTTGAGGTCTAGAGCACGGAGCTCATTGAGTCTGCACTGGTCAAAAACAACCACCTAATTATCCTCATCCCATTTTCCAGCACTGAATGCCTGGGTATTGCAAGTGCTGCTTAGATGTTGTGAGGGTTTTTGCCTGTACAGGCAAAGAGTTTCAGATTCTCACCACCCTCTGAATGAAAATGTTTTTCTTCTCACCTCTGTGAAACCCCCTCCCTCCCCTCGCCAGGATATTGATCATGGGAGGATTCAGAGATGATGATGATGCCGTTGAGTGTCAAGGGTTAGGGGTTAGATTCTTTCTTGTCGGAGATGGCTATTGTGTCTGCGACTTGGGGAAGGTTAGTATTTCAGTCATGGGGTAGCACAGTGACTTTATTTGAATTGCCTTGAGATCGGGGGGAGCCGTCCTGCAGGACCATGGTCAGGGCAGGTCCTTGTAAATCTGGCAACACTTGTTAATTCTGCTGCATCCCTCCATAACAGCAGAAAGTCAGCACCTGAAGTGCTTTAACCTGAAAGGGCAAGGGCCAGCCAATTTTCTAAAGCCGAGCTAGCACAGATACAATGGCCTGAATGATCACCTTGTGTTTCTGTAACTTTTCTACATTCCAAACAAGTGTAATCTATTGTAGCGAAGTGCGGAGAACTTAAGAAGCATGTGCTCTATTGACAACAGT
The DNA here is from genome assembly GCF_020745735.1 of Hemiscyllium ocellatum. Lineage (NCBI taxonomy): Eukaryota > Metazoa > Chordata > Chondrichthyes > Orectolobiformes > Hemiscylliidae > Hemiscyllium > Hemiscyllium ocellatum. Next base: position 16,836,025 of record NC_083403.1, read on the forward strand.
TCCCATTCTGCTGAGTGAAAAGGTTTGCCCTACAAGCTTGTTTTCCAATGTAGGGTTTAATCTGATAATCATCCTTTGGAGAAATTCCAAAATTGTGATCCTGACCTGAATAGAATCAGTTTTCCTGGGGGAAGTGGCAGTGGCAATGTTGGTGTTTTGTGTGCTGCAGCATCTATCACAACAAAGAGTATTCTTTAGTGTAAAGGGCATGCCATCTTTCCTCAGTGAGAGGCAGCATTAAGGTATGTCTGCACATTCGGCTTCTGATGGTAGGTATACTGAATGATCAGTGTTAATTCCTACCAGCCTAGCTCGGTGATAGTACACTCCATCCAAAAGATTGTGTTCAAGCACCAATTCAGACTTTGAACTGATGTTCTGTGTTGCTGCTCTAGTGCAGTACTGAGGGAGTGCCACTTTTTCAGTGCAGATGTAAGCAATAGATGTGTGGCACTATCTAAAATGGAGGGGCGATGGAGTTACCACCGTCTGTCACCCCTTAACTAGCAACATAGCTGCAGTGCTTGTCAGAATAACAACAGTGACTGCATTTCAAAGGTAAATTGTCTGTTAAGCAACTTGGGAGGATTTTGGGAAGTAAAAGGTACTTTGTAATTATATAACTTGCTTTTAAATATTAATAACCTCAATTATTATATGCTTGAATCTGCCAGAATTGTTTAGTTGATCAAATCTAATTTGTTTTGACTATGAATACTTCAGATGGGTTTTTGCCTTAAACATGAATTTATTCTCGGCTGATTTAATTTGAGCAGTTTCTGAAGTCTGCTGATTACAATCCACTTACCCAGACGCACCAAGGACCACAGTTGGTGCAGACTAGATGATCACCCCTTAGAAAGGGACCATTTAGCCCACTGTTCTTCTGCCAACTCTGAGAGAGTTGTTCAGTCTAGACACACATTTCACCATTCTCCCATAGCCATGCAAATGTATTCCCTTCAAAAATATATTTCCCTATGATTTGAAAAGTTCTTGTGGACGCTGCTTCTACTGCCCCAGTCAGATAGTACCTTTCAAAATGTAACAGCCCTCATTCTTTTGACAATTATCATAAGCTCAAAAACCTCTCTTAGCCCTTTCCCTGTGCTATAAGGAGAACAATCCCAGCTTCTATTCCTCCCTGTAAATGGTATCGATTGTAGTGGACAACCCTTGGTCCCCTCCCCATGACCTTAATATCCTTTCTAAAGCATGATACTTTAAATACTGGCAAATGTTTCACTGATGTCAGTTTTCTAGCTGATGCTAAACAGTCCCTCCATTTCCTCTTAAATTATGTTGAAAGAAATGAAAGTTGGACTGCTGTGGTGACTTCCTTGATGATATGGCACATTGAAGGCTTCACTCCTGGGGGCTGTGCTGACTAAGCCTGTTTGCTGGTAAGACTGAGGTCCCCCTTGGGGCTCCATTGGCAAGCCAGGGGAAACTGGCTGGCATCCCTGCTTCTGATCTGGATCCAAAAAGTGGAATTTTCTTTTCTGAGCACCTCGGGAACTTGGCAAACTCTTGGCACTAGCAGGCCCTGTGGAAGATTACATGATCCTTGTAAAACCCAGGAACAATCTGCTTAATGCTGCTGCTTGAAATCCATTTAAATTGTGTTATCTGTCACTTATACTGTTTAGTGATTCTTGTTTTATTTTCTCTCTCACAGGGAATGAGCATTGCTATTTTAGGACCTACGTTTAAAGAACTCGCAACTAATGTCGGCAAAAATATTAGCGAAATCTCCTACATCTTTGTGGGCCGATCACTGGGCTATGTGGGAGGCTCACTGATTGGTGGGATACTGTTTGACTGCACAAATCCCCACTTGTTAATTGGTAAGTTCAACCCATCCAGCTGTAGATTTAAGAGAGAGTGATGTGAAGTGACTACAGTCTGAACTCGAAAGGAGTGTAGTACATCCTCACTTTATGTTGTGGTGGTGTTTCTGAAAGGGCTAAAAATGAAACACTGATTCGCATTACAAGTGTACGTTGAAAACAGAATTAGTTTCTGTAGGGATTTCCTTATTAGAACATTACATCCTTTAGACTGACTTATTCATGCACAAAGGAAATAACTTTTCAATTAAAGTCAGTTTAAAAGTGTGAAAGAAAACTGTAACTTTCTTGCAGTGCCCCTTGCCACTTGATTGTGCTGACTAACCTCCCACGCCCGATTGTTCGAATCCTTTCCCTCCTGAGCCTCTGGCTTACGGCCTTGACAGAAAGAGAAAGGGGAGCCAACTAAATGACACCATGACCCACTACCCTCCCAGGAACGCCCCCACATCTGGCCAAGGGAAGCACTTCTGCTGGCTTGAGTGAATCTGCGGAGTTGGCAGCAACCAGTAGGAGAGACGCAGAGCTTCCTGCTGATCGCTGTCAGTGAGATACTGTCAAGGGACAGGATGCAATTCAGAGCGGTGGGATTGAGAGGAAGCTGTGAGCCTGATGTGTTGGGTATGGGAGAGGCCTCAGCCTGCAGTGTTAGCAAGGGGAAAGCTGCTCAGGAATGGAGTGTAAATGGGGGAAAGCTGCTCAGGAATGGAGTGTAAATGGGGGAAAGCTGCTCAGGAATGGAGTGTAAACGGGGGAAAGCTGCTCAGGAATGGTGTGTTAACGGGGGAAAGCTGCTCAGGAATGGAGTGTTAACGGGGGGAAAGCTGTTCAGGAATGGTGTGTTAACGGGGGAACGCTGCTCAGGAATGGAGTGTTAACGGGGGAAAGCTGCTCAGGAATGGTGTGTTAACAGGGGAAAGCTGCTCAGGAATGCAGTGTTAACGGGGGAACGTCACTCAGGAATGGAGTGTTAACAGGGGGAACGTTGCTCAGGAATGGAGTGTTAACGGGGGATAGCTGCTCAGGAATGGAGTGTTAACAGGGGAAAGTTGCTCAGAAATGGTGTGTTAACAGGGGGAATGCTGCTCAGGAATGGAGTGTTAACGGGGGAACGCTGCTCAGGAATGCAGTGTTAACGGGGGGAAAGCTGCTCAGGAAGTGGTGTGTTAACGGGGGAAAGCTGCTCAGGAATGGAGTATTAACGTGTAAAAGCTGCTCAGGAATGGTGTGTTAACACGGGGAAAGCTACTCAGGAATGGAGTGTTAACGGGGGGATATCTGCTCAGGAATGGAGTGTTAACGGGGGAACGCTGCTCAGGAATGGAGTGTTAACGGGGGAAAGCTGCTCAGGAATGGTGTGTTAACGGGGGATAGCTGCTCAGGAATGGTGTGTTAACGGGGGAAAACTGCTCAGGAAGTGGTGTGTTAACGGGGGAAAGCTGCTCAGGAATAGTGTGTTAACACGGGGAAAGCTACTCAGGAATGGATTGTTAATGGGGGAAAGTTGCTCAGGAATGGAGTGTTAACGGGGGAACGCCACTCAGGAATGGAGTGTTAACAGGGGGAATGTTGCTCAGGAATGGAGTGTTAACGGGGGATAGCTGCTCAGGAATGGAGTGTTAACGGGGGAAAGTTGCTCAGAAATGGTGTGTTAATGGGGGAACGCTGCTCAGGAATGGTGTGTTAACGGGGGATAGCTGCTCAGGAATGGTGTGTTAACAGGGGAAAACTGCTCAAGAAATGGTGTGTTAACGGGGGAAAGCTGCTCAGGAATGGAGTGTTAACGTGTGAAAGCTGCTCAGGAATGGTGTGTTAACGGGGGAAAGCTGCTCTGGAATGGTGTGTTAACACGGGGAAAGCTACTCAGGAATGGAGTGTTAACGGGGGAAAGCTGCTCTGGAATAGAGGGTTAACGGGGGAAAGCTGCTCAGGAATGGTGTGTTAACGGGGGAAAGCTGTTCAGGAATGGTGTGTTAACGGGGGAAATCTGCTCAGGAATGGAGTGTTAACGGGGGAACGCTGCTCAGGAATGGAGTGTTAACGGGGGAACGCTGCTCAGGAATGGAGTGTTAACGGGGGAACGCTGCTCAGGAATGGAGTGTTAACAGGGGAACGCTGCTCAGGAATGGAGTGTTAACGGGGGAAAGCTGCTCAGGAATGGTGTGTTAACGGGGGATAGCTGCTCAGGAATGGTGTGTTAACGGGGGAAAACTGCTCAGGAATAGTGTGTTAACACGGGGAAAGCTACTCAGGAATGGATTGTTAATGGGGGAAAGTTGCTCAGGAATGGAGTGTTAACGGGGGAACGCCACTCAGGAATGGAGTGTTAACGGGGGATAGCTGCTCAGGAATGGTGTGTTAACAGGGGAAAACTGCTCAAGAAATGGTGTGTTAACGGGGGAAAGCTGCTCAGGAATGGTGTGTTAACAGGGGAAAACTGCTCAAGAAATGGTGTGTTAATGGGGGAAAGTTGCTCAGGAATGGAGTGTTAACGGGGGAACGCCACTCAGGAATGGAGTGTTAACGGGGGATAGCTGCTCAGGAATGGTGTGTTAACAGGGGAAAACTGCTCAAGAAATGGAGTGTTAACGTGTGAAAGCTGCTCAGGAATGGTGTGTTAACGGGGGAAAGCTGCTCTGGAATGGTGTGTTAACACGGGGAAAGCTACTCAGGAATGGAGTGTTAACGGGGGAAAGCTGCTCTGGAATAGAGGGTTAACGGGGGAAAGCTGCTCAGGAATGGTGTGTTAACGGGGGAAAGCTGTTCAGGAATGGTGTGTTAACGGGGGGAAATCTGCTCAGGAATGGAGTGTTAACGGGGGAACGCTGCTCAGGAATGGAGTGTTAACGGGGGAAAGCTGCTCAGTAATGGTGTGTTAACAGGGGAAAGCTGCTCAGGAATGGAGTGTTAACGGGGGAAAGCTGCTCAGTAATGGTGTGTTAGCGGGGGAACGCCGCTCAGGAATGGAGTGTTAACGGGGGAAAGCCGCTCAGGAATGGCGTGTTAACGGGGGAAAGCTGCTCAGGAATGGTGTGTTAACGGGGGACAGCTGTTCAGGAATGGAGTGTTAATGGGGGAAAGCTGCTCAGGAATGGCGTGTTAACGGGGGGAACGCCGCTCAGGAATGGAGTGTTAACGGGGGAAAGCTGCTCAGGAATGGTGTGTTAACGGGGGAAAGCTGCTCAGGAATGGAGTGTTAACAGGGGGAACGCTGCTCAGGAATGGTGTGTTAACGGGGGACAGCTGTTCAGGAATGGTGTGTTAATGAGGGAAAGCTGCTCAGGAATGGTGTGTTAACGGGGGAAAGCTGTTCAGGAATGGTGTGTTAACGGGGGGAAATCTGCTCAGGAATGGTGTGTTAACGGGGGAAATCTGCTCAGGAATGGAGTGTTAACGGGGGAACGCTGCTCAGGAATGGCTCCAATCATGTGGGGAATGATGTTATAATTAATCCTCACATGTGCAATAGGAGAGCATATTTGGACAAGGACTTACTGTACGAATCATAATTCAGTGGCACAGTAGTAGAGTCACTGGACTAATAATCCAGAGGGTCACATTAATGCTCAGGGGACAGGCTCAAATCCCAGGACTGCAGCTGGGGGAATTTAAATGAATCAATCTGGAATTTTGAGCTAGGCTAGGGAATGGTGATATTGAGACTACATCGATGGTTCTAAAATCCCGCCTTGTTCCCTTATGTCATTAGAGAAGGAGATTTCTTGTTTGTGCTCAGTCTGGCCTATATGGGGCTCCTGACCCACATCAATAAAACCATAACAGCATAACCATATGAGCAGTCCATTCAGCCCGTCCAGCCTGCTCCACCAATTAGTAGGATCATGGCTGATTCGACATTCTCATGTCTATTTTCCTGCCTTTTCCCTACAACCCTTGATTCTCCGACTGATCAATAATCGATCTGTCTCAGCCTTAAATACACAAGGAATTTACTCTCAGAGCTGTCTGTGGTAAGGAGTTCCAAAAAATCTCACTCCTCTGAGAGAAGAAATTCCTTTGAATCTTGAATTGGTGCTTCTTTAGTCTGAGTCGATGCCCTGTGGTCCTACACTCTATCACGGGGCGAATCATCCTCTCAGCATTTACCCTGTCAGGCCTCTTAAGAGTCAGTGTAGTTGAGCCTGAGCTGGCCAGGAAGCTGTTCAGTTCAAGGTCAGTTTGGGAAGGGGTGCAAATGCTGGCCTTGTGCAGAAATCATCAAAAGCTAGCATCCGAGGTACGGGGGAATGTACGTGGGATGTTGGTGTTTATTTCAAAGGTAATGGTGTGTAGAAATGGAGAAGTCTTGTACAAACCAGACAAGGCACTTGTCACATCACAGTGGGTCAGGCAGCATCCGACGAGCAGGAGAATTGTAATTTCAGCCTTAAGCCCTTCATCAGGAATTTGATTTTCCTGCTCCTTGGATGCTGCCTGACCTGCTGTGCCTTTCCAGCAACACACTCTCGACTCTGACCTCCAGCATCTGCAGTCCTCACTGTCACGAGTCACGTCACTCCAAGAATACTGTAAACAGTTTTGGTTCCTTATCTGAGGAATGATTTACTGGCATTGGAGGCAGTTTGTGAGCTTGGAGAAGATGGATAGCTTAGGTTGTGGATCAGGTTGTCTGTTTGTTTGCTGAGTTGGTGGGTTTGTTTCCAGATATTTTGTCACCATGCTAGGTCACGTCACCAGTGAGGCAGCCCAGAGAAGGTTGGTAAATTGATTCTGGGTCTGGAGTGAATTCCTTAGGAGGAGAGTTTGAGAAGATCGGGCCTGTATGCATTGGAATTCAGTAGGATGGGAGGTGACCCCCTTATTGAAACTGTAGAGATTTGACAGGGACAGGGTAGATGTGCAGAGGCTGTTTCCCCTTGTGGGAAAGACTAGGATCAGAGGGCATCATTTCAGAGTTAGACATCACCCGTTTAACACTATGTCGAGGAGGAATTTCTTCTGAGGGTAGTCAATCTTGGAATTCTTTCCCACAGAGGCCATTCGAGGCTAGGTCATTAAGTATATTCAAGGCTGAGATCAGCAGATTTTTGATTGGCAGGGGAATCCAAGGGTTAAAGGGAAAAGCAGGAAAGTCAATTTGAGGATTGTCAGATCAGTTACTATGTCAATGTTTGGTTAACTTGAGGCAAGAGTGCTCCTGCATTCACTCTGTTAATTTGCATGCCATTTAAATTAGGATAATTTGGGTGGCACGGTGGCTCAGTGGTTAGCACTGTTGCCTCACAGCACCAGGGACCCGGGTTCGATTCCTACCTCTGGTGACTGTCTGCATGGAGTTTGCACATTCTCCCCACGTCTGTGTGGGTTTCTTCTGGGTACTTCTTCCCATAATCCAAAGATGTGCAGGTCAGGTAAATTGCCCATAGTGTTCACGGATGTGTTGGTTAGGTGCATTAGTCTGGGGTAAATGCGGGGGAATGGGCCTGGGTGAGTTATTCTTCGGAGGGTTGGTGTGGACTTATTGGGCTGAAGGGGCTGTTTCCACACTGTTGGGATTCTACATTAAAAGCAGTTTAACCTTTAATCCTACATTGACATACAGTACATGCAAATGCATGGTAAAACAGGGCAGAATCAGCACCATTCACAAACAGCAGGGGAGGGGAGGGGAGGGGAGGGGAGGGTCACACCTGACAAATCTGTTAGAATGCTTTGCAGAAATAGCAAGCAAGTTAGACAAAGAAGAGCCATTGGACATGCTCCATTCGGATTTCCAGAAGGCTTTTGACAAGGTGCTGCGCAGGAGGCAGCTAAATAAGAGCACACAGTATTAGGCACAAAGTGCTGGCATGGATAGAGGACTGGCTGGCTGGCAGGAGGCAGAGAATATGGACAAAAGGATCTTTTTCCAGAAGCCAGCTGGTCACAAGGTCAACAATTCACATTGTACATTAACAATCTGAAAGAACAGGGGGCATTGTTGCTAACTTATTTCCACAGAGTGCTGTGGAGGCCAAGTCTATTTAAGACAGAGGTAGGTTCTTCATTAGTGAATATTCAAAGGTTATGAAGAAAAGGGAGGATGGTGAGTTTGAGAAACATATCAGCCATGATTGAATAATGGAGTAGATTCGATGGGGCTAATGGCCTATTTCAGCTCCTTTATCTCATGGTCTTTTGATCATCATCCATTCCTAGTAGCAGTCAGTTACAAAATCCCAGTCATATTCTCTCTGGGAATTATTTGAACCAATTCAAAAAGAAGTGTAATCAGCCCATCTAGTTATGTGATGACACACATTTGGGGCAGGTGGAACTTGAAACCAGGATCATCCGGCTCAGAGGGAACGCCGCTCAGGAATGGAGTGTTAACGGGGGAAAGCTGCTCAGGAATGGTGTGTTAACGGGAGGAAAGCTGCTCAGGAATGGAGTGTTAACAGGGGGAATGCTGCTCAGGAATGGAGTGTTAACGGGGGACAGCTGTTCAGGAATGGTGTGTTAATGAGGGAAAGCTGCTCAGGAATGGTGTGTTAACGGGGGAAAGCTGTTCAGGAATGGTGTGTTAATGAGGGAAAGCTGCTCAGGAATGGTGTGTTAACGGGGGAAAGCTGTTCAGGAATGGTGTGTTAACGGGGGAAATCTGCTCAGGAATGGAGTGTTAACGGGGGAAATCTGCTCAGGAATGGAGTGTTAACGGGGGAACGCTACCACTGTGCCACAAAATTCATGTTAAGCAGTTCGACAAATACTTACTCCATGCATAGGTTAAAAGAAAAATCGCAAGGCTGTGGAGAAAGACGGTGAATGGGATTAGTTCAATGACTCTTTCAAAGTCCTGTCATGTGCACACTGGGCCGAATGGCCTGTTTTTTTCTCCATGTGACTGCTAATAGGAGAGGCAGTTTCTAGGTCGGCTTTCCAGTTTCAAAACTCATTGTTATAGTGTGAACATGCCCACTATTACTTGCAGGGACTACCCGTTGGTTTGTATAGACCAAGAAAACCAGGGTTACCACCTTAGAAATATGACGTCCTGTCCAACTCTTTGATGCTGTTGAAGCTGAGCACTGAGTCATTGCTGCAGGGTTCTCTGTCCATCTAACTCTTTCCTGCCAATTGCCAACTGCTCCCTCTCCCCAACCCCCACCCAGGATAATTAAAAAAATTCTGGCAGTGATTTTTGATGTTGCCTCACACGTCGTCTTGAATTTTTTTTCTTTGCGTATGAATAACATTTTTGAGACTTTTGTACTTTGTGACTTTATGGCCAAAATCTTTTGAACTTTCTTTGAGTAATTAATATTGGCGAGCAGATTTGGCCTGGCAGAGACGTTTCATTGGGGTTGGATAATGTGGCTAGGATGGGATTTTAACTTTGATTCTCATTAAGGCAATTATTTTTGCTACTTTTATGCCAGCTCTGAGCTGGCTGTACATGATTAAATGCTGTTGTTTCTTGGCCCGCATTCAGCCTGCTAAATCCTCCTGTTGATATTAACTCCTTCAGCTAAAGCCTTGGTTTCTCATTGTGTCGGTACCTGAATAAGGCACTGCACTTTCACATCCTTCTTTTCCTGTTATTGTTGGTAAATGTAAATTGAGTTGGTTGATTGACACTGGAAAGCAGCTCTTTTGACTACAGATCCCACCTTTATATCTTCAGAAATACCGTCATATGGTTTGTATGAATTTTGGTAAAATAATTGACATTGTTTCTTTAGGAATTTCAATGCTGATAACTTCACTGGGAATGTACACTATTCCATGGTGTACAAAGGCTGTCATACTGACGGGATTGATGTCCCTCATTGGAATTTCAATGGGCTTCCTGGATACCGGTAGGTACATCTTTGAGACAACAGCTATCCCTTCTTTAGCAACCTCATGTATTCCTGAAAAAAATGTGTACTAAGCAAAAGTGACTTCATAAGATATGTAGATACCCATTTCGATATGCAGTTACATGAGAAACTACACGATAAAGGTGGATTATGTACCTGTAAATGTTACATTTAAAGGGCTCGAGACCAAAGATCGAGTAACTATTCCTAACTTAGTAGATTCAGAGCTTACTAGTCTTTCTACTTGACTCCCACTCACTGTGTCCTAACTCCTGATCGACGTTTCATGCCGAGATAATATACCAAAGCACTGCAGAGGCTGGAGATCTGAAAAACATCTGTTTATCGATGCTGCCTTATTCCTCCCTCACCCCACACACTCCCCCCCCTCACCCTCACCGCTGCCCCCTCCCTCACCCCCCCCCACTACCCCCCCCACACACACACACTCCCCGTCCCCTACCCCTCACCGCTGCCCCCTCCCTCACCTCCCCACTCCCCGTCCCCTACCCCTCACCGCTGCCCCCTCCCTCACCTCCCCACCCCACTCCCCGTCCCCTACCCCTCACCACTCCCACTCCCCGTCCCCTACCCCTCACCACTGCCCCCTCTCTCACCCCCCCTCACTCCCCCCCCACACACTCCCCGACCCCTACCCCTCACCCCCCACCCCCCCACCGCTGCCTCCTCCCTCACTCCCCCACACACACTCCCCCACACACACTCCCCATCCCCTACCCCTCACCGCTACTCCCTCCCTCACCCCCCCCCACACACACACACACACACACACACACACACACACTCCCCTCCCCTACCCCTCACTGCTACCCCCCTCACCGCTACCCCCTCCCTCACCCCCCCACCCCCCCCCACACACTCCCTGTCACCCCCCCACCCCCCACACACACTCCCCATCCCCTACCCCTCTCTGCTACCCCCTCCCTCACCCCTCTCTGCTACCCCCTCCCTCACCCCTCTCTGCTACCCCCTCCCCCACCCTCTCCCCCCACACACTCCCCCACCCTCTCCCCCCACACACTCCCCCTCCCTCTCCCCCCACACACTCCCCCTCCCTCTCCCCCCACACCCTCCCCCTCCCCCCACACACTCCCCCTCCCCCACCCTATCCCCCCACACACTCCCCCTCCCCCACCCTATCCCCCCACACACTCCCCCTCCCTCTCCCCCCACACACTCCCCCTCCCTCTCCCCCCACACACTCCCCCCCCCCCCCCACACACTCCCCCCCCCACACACTCCCCCTCCCTCTCCCCCCACACACACTCCCCCTCCCTCTCCCCCCACACACTCCCCCTCCCTCACCTCCCACCCGGCTCGCTCTCTCTCTAGTTAAACACTCACCACCTCATTCCTTGTCAATCCTGCCTCCTGACTCTCTCTAGCTAAACACACTCCCCAAGGTCTGCTGATACATCTGGGGAATTGTCTCCAAAGTATTGTATTACTTAGAGTGGAAATCTTTGTTGTGACTTGCTTTTAAGTGAATCTTTCTCAACTTCTGTATTGCATTTAATTTCTGATATCCTTGCTTTCTAAAATTTACAAAAAACATTCATGTCTTACCTTTGTTCCCTGGTCCCACTTGTTTAGTTTTATTTCCTAAATGTTGCTGACTGTTTTGGAGTTTCTGTTCTTCCTGGGAAGGCCAGTGTCCTTCCCATTTCAATATAGTGTACGTTTCAGGAATAGAATAGTCAGCACACTGCTGAGTAAAGGTCAGTGAAAGCTCTGTAAACATTTCCAGCATGTACTGTATTAATACAGCATTCAGCAAACATAGAACAGGAAGAGGATATAAGAAACAAAGGGCTAATTATTTAATTTTAAAAATATTCTCTCATAAGATGGGAGTCGCTGCCTGGGCCAGCGTGTATTGCCTGTCCCTAGTTGTCCTTGAGAAGGTGGTGGTGAGCTGCCTTCCTAAACCACTGCCGTCCATGTGGCACCTTTTACTTTTGAGGTATGTTGCAAAATGCTTCATAACCAAAGTATTTTTCAAGCCTAGTCGTTGTAGTTGTGGGCAAATCCAGCAGCCAATTTGTACACAGCAAAATCCCCATATCAGAACAAAGTAAACAGCAAATCACTTGTGGTGATGTTGGTTGAGGGATTCAGTGGTTGTCCAGGACAGCCGAGTCAACTCGCCCATTCCTCTTCAGATAGCACGATGAAATCACAGTACTTCCTCAGTACAGAACTGAATCATAACCTAGGTTATGTATTGAAGGCTTTGTGGTGAGGATTAAATGCACAATATTCTGACTCAGAAAGAAGAGTGCTACCACAAGACCAAATTGACACAGTCACAGCAAGGTCAGTTGTGGTTCCTTCAGTAATGCTGTCATTCCTGAGGCACAATGTTCTGGGTTCAATTCCCACTCCCGGGCTTGTGGGGAACAATTAAAGGCGGACAGTCCTGGGTGGTATTTCTGTCCTCCGATAAAAAGATCCCACACTCCTGTTTTGAAAACAAGTGGGGGAGCTATCTGTGGTGTTCAGGACAGTATTTATCCCTCTGTCAACATTTCAAAATCAGATTACCTGCTGATTATCCTATGTTTGTCTGTAGGAGCTTGCTGGGTGTATAATATTGGCTGTTGCATTTCCTATATTAGAGTACAGGCAACACTTCAAAACATCATCAACTGGAGCAGCAGAACGCCATTCAGCCTTTTTGAGGCTGTTTCTCCATTTAGTGAGATGACATCTGACCCATTTTCCTGTACTGTCCCTTCATCGTCTGTAAGGTACCCGGAGATGTTCAATGGTGCTACATCCATGCAAGTCTTTCATTTTAAAAAAAAAATCTTCAGTCGATGATTTATTTCACTGAGGGCAGTCCCTTGGATTAGGAAACTTTGCTGTTCTGATGTTTCTAATGACTGAGAAGCTGATGGGTGAGACCCACAGCAGATCGGCTGTTTGATATTTGCTGCCAACCTGGAGTGTGCCTGAAGTGGTCACTCCGTGTGGAGTTATTGACCAGACTCCCCTGCCTTTATTAAACTGTCTTTCAGTAGAAAAGACATTTCCTGGAAACTCCAGAGCAGAGGTCCAGTCTGTAATTGTGTTTAGACATTTAAGATTGTATGTTTTTCCCTCCATTGTTTTGATTCGAGCAGTTTTTTTTGGTGACATTGAGCTGAACAGTAAAACCTACCTGGTTCACCAAATCCTCACCAGGTCTGGCCTACGTGTGCCCCCAGATCCACAGCAACGTGATTAACTCTCAACGGCCCTCTTGAGCAATAAATGCTGCTCCAGCCAGCAACACCCACATTCTTGTGAATGAATTAAAAAAAACTAGATTTTGCAAAGAACTCACTCATTGCACCTTCCGATTTTTTTCTTAAATCTCACTTTTGGAACTGAAATTTTCTCCGACAATTTCAAAAAAACATATTCTTTCCAGGACTGGAACTGCATCTATTTTAATACTTACTTACCCAGTGTCATGAGCACCACAGCTGTAAGGGTAATAACTGATGCAAAATGACTGCATAAAATATCCATAGTTTCTAGGGAGGTAACTTAATGCTACCTGAATCCTTTAACCACTCTCTGATTCACACAGTAACTGAAAACACCTTTACAACCACCACTATCTTTTCCACTGACAATCTAGCTAGCGAGAGTAACGTTTGCTGCGTCTGAGCTCGATACAATCCCTACTCTTGTGACAGTTGCCTTCCTTTAATCTGTTAACGTGTTTCTGCTTATGTTTTAGATTTCCCCTATCTAATGAAGTCTTACTATTCTGAAACTGGTGCTCAAAGTAACTGCTTTAAGTTACAACCCTGACATGACACATTTTGAGATACTGTTTGTGTGTGTTACCCCACCGTACTGAAAATCCAGATCAAGCTCCCATTGTGTGATAGCTTGTGTTAATAAAGATTGTCCTGCTGCCCCAGTGAATGGTTCATCTTCCATGATCATTAAATCAATGGAGGATTGTGTGTAGGCCTAAAGTGACAATATTTTGGTTTTCCAGCATGAATTATTGCTTATACTCAAAAACAGCAATGTCTTATTGGTGGCTCCTTCTAACTCTTATCACATGAGAAGACCACGAACTGTAAGCTCTCCAAGTTAAATGGCATCCTGACTTGGAACTTCAGCGTCACCGATTCAAAAACCTGGAGCCCCCCCCCCCCCCCCGACAGTATTGTAGGGGACATGCAGAACAGGAGCTGTAATAGTTTCTAGAACGCAAGCCATTACCACCTTCTAACAAGCAACTGGAAATGAGCACTAACGGTGAGTCTTGTCAGTGAGGCTCTTGTAACTATTTTTTTTAGACACTATCCCACCTTACTCTGTACAGATGCTAACAAACCTACTTTGTATGTCCAGCATGTTGCTTTTCTAAGTTCTAATTGGTGTAAATAATTTTCCAAATAGCTGAGAGCTCACCGTGGACAGAGTTTGAAATAACTTGTGTTTTTTTGCTGTTTGTTTGCAGGTGGAAATTTGCTCATTTTGCTTGTGTGGGGCACGGAGGTCGGACCCTATATGCAGGCGCTGCACTTCAGTTTTGCATTAGGTGCATTTGTGGCTCCTATCTTGGCAAAACCACTATTGGGCACCTTACAAAAGACCATTGACGACAATGGGAACAGCCTTTTGAATAATACCAAGAATAGCACTCAGAGTAAACTCGTGGGTTTTATGGACGTACTGAAAACAACGGTTTCAGCCTTCACTCCTTTTATCTGGACATACATTGTTATCGGAAGTTTTGTGCTTTTAATTTCTGTGTCATTCTTCGGTATCTATTTAAGGAGCAGTCCAAATCGAAACAGGGCTGCTGTTTCCTCCCAGGAGCCTCCGTTCGCAAGATACCACACTATTATTTTGTTCTTCCTGTTCTTCTTCTTCTTCTGGTATGTGGGAGCTGAGGTGGCTTATGGATCGTACATCTTCACCTACGCAAAAGACTTTGTTCACTTTGATGACAACCGGGCTGCAGGTTTAAACTCCTTATTCTGGGGGACATTTGCCACAGGGCGAGGACTTGCAATATTCTTAGCTGCGTGCCTTTACCCTGGAACTCTGATACTGCTCAGTCTAATAGGCTGCATCATCTCATCCATAATATTGATAATGCATTACACAAATCCAATTTTTCTGTGGGTGGGCACTGCTCTCTATGGCGTCTCAATGGCAGCCACCTTTCCCAGTGGTGTATCCTGGGTCAAGCAGTACACAAACACCACTGGGAAGTCAGCTGCTCTGTTTGTTGTTGGAGCTGCACTTGGTGAAATGGTGGTTCCAGCTTTGGTTGGATTCCTTCAAGGCCTCGATACCATCAGGCAATATCCTGTACTGATGCTGACTGTTCTGGGTACCTCTGCAGTGACAGCTATCTTATTCCCTGTGATGTACAAACTAGCTTCATCTTCAAGCAGCATCCAACCAGAGAACGATGACCAGAAAGCTCTGTTAGGGTCAGGGCTTGATGAAGATGAAAACAATGATGAGCCTCCAGAAGACTGGAATGATGCAGATTTCGAAGTGATTGAAATGAGTGATGTAAAGTATGACACAGACCGGATTCCAACGAGGGATGTTTCAGCAAAGAGCACTGACCTCGTCTCTCCAGAACAGAGTTCTTTCCCCTCACTTTCTACCCACATGTATCTCGGTGGCTCTCCAAGAAAGAAACTGTTTAAATTGGAGAGAGAAAAGAATGTCTGAATACTACAAACCAAGCAAATATGTTTACAAATCTGTCAGAAGACAAGTTAAAGGATAAATTTAAGATGCCTTTATACTTTCATTTAAAACACTTGATTCTTATGTGACTGCTTGAAATTATATGATTATCATTGGGGTAAATTAGCATTGGTTGGAATAAATTAATGTTGATTTTGATGTCTGGAAAGAGTTTTAAACATTTGCATGACAATTTGTATATCTCTTGTAGAGGGAGTAGGAATTCTGGTAAATCCTACAGCTGAAATCTTGTAAACAAACTTAAGTCGATGTGGGGAACTAGTTCTGATTGTGCTGTCTTGTTTCTCTATTTAATTATTTGTCAGGTTTTAACCATAATCTCCATCTGGTGTGACAAGAACTTATAGTCACTGGATTGCAGAACCATCCTTAGTAAGAGTGTTGTGTGGCCTCACTACTGCAGAACGCAACCCTTGCATTCTCCAGTTGTATTCGTGTACATTTTAGGGGAAAAACAGTTGGATGTAAAGTGTGTAATTTAGTGTATAATTTTATTCACTTGCGGAAACAACTACCTTATTCAAAAATCAAAAACAAAGCAGTACAAATAGTAAGAAAATATATGGACATGTTCTGTATGATATAATCCCAAGATTTTTTGACAATTACTAGTTGTTCCAAAAATGTGTTTCAGAGATTCAGAGTTTTGTTTGTTGTGTGTCTTCGTGATCTCTCAAAACTCTTCGCTGCTGAAAAAGTGTTCTTCTTGCCAATAGAAACATGTTGCATTTTCCATTTAAATGATAGCTAGATTTGTTATCTGTTCTCATATTTGGCAAAATCAGTCACCCATAACAATACCAACTGTCGAAGGATGCTCATTTTTAGTCAATAAATAAAGATCATCAATACAAAGTGCTGTCCTGCAACCTTGATCCTTTTTCAGGGACTTCAGGAGGCTGTAATTCAGGTAACAATGCAGCACTTGTTAGCATAGTCAGAAATTAGATTTCCCATCAACATTCAAATGATCAAAAAACTGAAAAGCTGAGGATATTGGAATAAAAGCTAGTTTTTCTTGAGGAGGATGGAGGAAGAGGGGTTTAAGGATGAAATTTCACGTGGATTCCAGTAGCTGAATTCAGACATTGGCCTCTTGGCCGTTTAGGAAAGGAATTTCAGGGTGAAAACTTAGCATGATTCAGGGCAGTAAATATTGGGATCAAGGTGGGTGATGGATTTAGGGAGAGAAACTGAGAAGTGCCAAACCAGCAGTGACGAATTTATGGGGGATGTAAATCCGAGGCTGAATGCAGAGCAACAATCGAGGCAAAGTTATTTTCTGATAGTCTTTTGTTCAGCAATGTTAGCCGACGGGCTAATTTCATACAATTTGCAATCCTCAGTGAAGCATGACAATGCCTTGTTACAACATTGAAACACAAAGTTTGGGTTGATTAAATGTTCCTATTATGATTAAAATCAGTGTCATCTAATTTGCTGCAATAATTTAAATGGCGTAACCATTGTGAAGTTATCCACCAACAGGCCGGAGGCTGCCATGGCTATAACTGAATGAGACCAACCAATAAGTGACCATATACCCTTGAGTAGGGTATAGTCCTGTGCATTCTATCCTATAACCCATTGCTCCCACAAGCTTCCTCTATACCTTCAAGGCATACATGAAAACGATGGAGTATTCCCATGTATCCAATGTTGTGCAGTTCCACATCATCCATTAGCATGATATCCCAGAAACCAGATTAAGCATCTACTCCCTTCCCAACATTGTTGGGGATGTCAATTTGCCCCCATGGACTGCAGCTTTGCAAGTGTCAGTCCACCACCCCTTTCTCCAGGGCATTTACTATAACATTCAGATCTTATGACAAAGTAACAGCAGATCACTGCAGAGTCTTATCTACACCTGTACCACTCTAGCAATTTGTTCCAGCTTTTTCAGTAGCATCTCATACCCACCATTTCTAACATCTAGTTGAAAGGGAGCAGACGCTCGGGAATGCTGCAATTTCCAAGATCTATTCAACTTGAGGCATTCTACCACGCAAGGTCCTATGTACATCGCAAAGCCTCATGTTCACAGACTAAATTTTCCAAAACAGACCATCTAGTATTTTAAACAAGGTAAACTTTTAATAATCTGATTTATTCTAATTTAGTGACAATATCAAAAAAATACTTTTAAAGTAAAATTCCAAGTTCTGGATGATTGTAGAGTCCAACAAAACAGAAGCTACAAAATAAACAGGACCATATAATTCCTTTATATTTCCATACAACTTTACAACAATTCAAAAAAAACCTCATTTGTACAAATTTTGGCAAATCAGACTTGACATAATGAGAAACTGTTAGCTTTTCTTTGAAAATAATATAAATTTTAAAAGGATATGAAGTGCCATTTATAATCCCAATAAATAATCAAGATATTGCAACAACCCCACACAGCACTGTTTCCAAAATGTTTTCTAGCCATGATTGTTATTGGAGCAAAGCACCCAGAAACATAACAGGACAGTGCTTTTAACAAACTGCTACATTTTGGACTGTAAGTTCACTACGATGCACACTAAAGAAAGCAACCATCAGAAAAGGTAAATAAAAAATATATAATTGAGAAAAGTTGTTAAAACATACAACACATAAAAAACTTCAATATATAGTAGAAAATCATCTGTAAACATATGCAGCTTGAAATTTGCACCATAGTTGTAAATTACCCACATTTCAGTGCCCATAGATCAGAACTCCATTTACCATAATTGCATATGAAATATGACTGTACACTTATTTACAGGGCTGTTCAATCATCCATCACTATGGAAATGACACAGGTTCACAAATGTATTTTAAAAATGATTTCCCAACAAGTGAAACAGTTAACTAATAGACTCTTCCTTTGCACTGCAACAAATACCGTGATGTTCACACTCAAAAAGGAGATATGCAAACATTTCAATCCGGTTGGCTATAAAAGCTCAGCTTTTGCCATCATGAGAAGCTCACAATGACACACAATAAAAATGCAGATGAGCAAAAACTGAAGTGAGCACCAGCCAATGCTTTGAGTGTATTTGAGTTGTTAAAACTGATCCAACAATTGACGAAGGTAAGGGGCCTTTGTAAGGTCACGGTTGACGCTAAACAGCTTATACAGGACTGGGCAATCCAACGAGACACATTGAACTTGTCTATCCACACTGCCTGTGCAATTCCTGCAAATCTAAAAAACAAAAGATTTGGATAATTAGTAATTTAAAATACTTTCCAACAATTACAGCCAATTGGGCACTAGGTAGTTTCAGAAAGCCAACCACAAAATGGAGTTGGGCATCAGCTCATGACTATTGCTCCTACAGGTTAAGCTCTATTTTCTGCACACTATTACCAGGTGCATCTGATCTTCAAGAGGGAGAGATAGAATAGGATGGAGGAAAAGGTGAAAGATATACATGCATTTTCTCACAGAAGGCACACAACAAAGGGGAGAGATAGAGAATGGGACAATACAATAAAGACCATGAGGAAGAGTAAACTTCCATTTATAAAGCACTCAGAGTCAGAGTCATACAGCATGTAAACAGATCATTTGGCCGAACCAGCCCATGCTGACCACGTTCCCAAACCAAACTAAACCCACTTACCCACGTTTGACCCACATCCCTCCCAGCCTTCCTTAAAAAAGGATTTTAGGTTTTTCACAAAATTACAAAACCTGTACAAAATAGTATGACAACTTTACAATATAAAAGCAACAAAAAAACCCCACTAAACTACTAGCTACTCCACAGACTAGCAAAACACAAAAAGAATTTTAAAAAACCTATAAAAACTACAGTTCAATAAATAATCATTGAGAAAGCAGAAAAAAAAATAAGCAGACAAAATAAAATTATACCATGTTAATACAAGCTTAGGTTACATTGATTTAAATTACTGCACGCAGCGCAATCTCATCACAGCTCCCCAACACTGGCAGCAGGCGTGAGTAGACCCATATTTATACAGGATTCTTCTTCCCAGGGGCCCCCAAACCGACAGACAGTCCTCATGGCCAGACAAAGGCCCTGGATAATATAGCCAATATATCTACATCAATATAATTCAACAAGGGCCGCCACGTTCTATAAAACAACTCTGTTCTCTGGTGCACCATACTCAGAAGTCTAGGAGGATGTATTCCGTGATTATCCTATGCTAGCATGAGTGTCCTGGGGGATTTTCTGACAACCAGCTCATTAAAGCATTCTTCCTTGCACAGAAAGAATATTAAACGGGTTATTCCCATATGCATCCAGGGAAGGAAGATTTGGAAGACCCAGAAGGAGGGACAACGGATCCAACCCAATCTCAGTTCCCGGCCTCCACTGCAGAGTGCAGTGGAGGCCGGGATGCTGAATGTCTTCAAGGCAGAGATTGATAGATTCTTGATGTCACAAGGAATTAAGGGCTACGAGGAGAATGTTGGGATGTAGAGTTGAAATGCCCATCAGCCATGTTTGAATGGCGGAGTGGACTCGATGGGCCGAATGGCCTTACTTCCACTCCTATATCCTATGGTCTTATGGTCAAAACCTTTGCCAAGGCACTTGCTAGGTCATTCCAATACCTGCAGATTTTGTGACACATCCACAAACAATGAGCCTCCCATCCTTCCTTATTCATGTACTTATCCAAATGTCTTTTAAAATGTTGCAACTGTACCTGCATCCACCAGTTCCTCTCGCAGTTCAGTCCACATATGAACCACTGTGTAAAAAGTTGCCCCTCATGTCCTTTCTAAATCTTTCTCTCACCCTCAAAATATGTCCCCTAGTTTTGAACTCCCCACCCTAGGGAAAACACCCTTGCTTATCTATGCCCCTCATGATTTTATAAACCTCTATAAGGGTCATTCCTCAAACCCCTAATTCCCAGTGAGCTCGTCAGTGCAAAAGTTAACAGCTAATACTCGGAAAACTCTCAAACGAGAACAATGATCACTTAATCTTTTGCAGAACACCAGGAGGTAACAAACAATTCAGATATCTGGAATTTAAGTTTCTAAAGTGAGTTCTTAGTCCATATAATTGATTCTGATAGGTAACTGCTGCAAAGATAATTAGTTTATTCTCTATTCCCACACAATTCCAACTTGACCCATTATGCATCAGCCCCCATCCGCAAGACCCAACACCCTGGTATTGAGAACAGAATTCATTTATTTACTTAGGCACTGCATGGGCACAGTCAGCCCATCAAGTCCCTAGCCTGCACTCTACAGCGATGCGGTCATCCAGTGCCACTTCCCACAATGTTTAATATTCAACTAAAGTTGTATCAGTCTATTCCAATATCTCCCCCTCTGTTCTTTCTTTAACCTCACCCTGAAAACTCCATCCCCATCCTTTTGTGAAGCTTCTTTTAAACATTTAGTTTACTTTTTGATAAGATTCCAAGTGACCTTTATTTATAGCATTTTGAATCAGTCAATTTGATCCATTATGTTACTGTTTCATCCTTTGGAGTTTAGTCAGAGAAACAGCATGACTTGTAGTCTAGAAGGTTCAGTGTAAGTACCTTCAGCAGCTGAGACTGTTTCCACTCCCATTCTTGAATTTCTTGATGAAGGATCACTGCGACTTGCTGAGGGTTGCTCCGGCACTTGCTACAGATGCCCAGCTGAGTCAGCTCATCACATACTGGACAATGCAGGGTGGTGAAATACTGGGAAATCGTTCCTTTACGACCATCTTGTTCATTGCGAGCTGTTGAAAATGCCTTTTGGACCTAAAGAAATATTAAACATTAAGCTTAAAGAACAGTGCAAAATGTTATTTACATTCTTTTGGAGAATATTCGTGTAGCTTGGAGAGGTTTCCATTAAAGCAGTCAGATAAAATGAAGAGATGGCATGCAGACGACACCAGATGGCAAACAGTGAGTTCACAATTTCTACAGCTGCTCGTGGGAGAGCAATCAAAAAGGTGCCTGTAATGTGGGTTACTCTGCTATACATTACAACGGATGTCAAGTCGTGAATTACATATTATTTTAAGGTCAGACTTTGGCACAGTTATCTCATCACAGGGCTATAAATGCAACCCAGAGAACAGATTCAGCTATCCTGACGAAAGCATCCAATAAAAAGGGATGGCAGAATGGCTAGTACTGCTACCTCACAGCACCAGGGACCTGGGTTCAAATCCAGCCTCTGTGACTGTTCACATGGAGTATGCAGATTCTCCCGATGTCTGCGTGGGTTTCCTCTGGGTGCTCGGATTTCCTCCCACAGTCCAAAGATGTCTAGCTCGGGTGAATTGGTAATGCTAAATCGCCCATAGTGTAGGTTAGGGGCATCAGTCAGCAGTAAATATAGGGGAGGGGGTCTGGGTAGTTTTCTCTTTCAACTTGTTGGACTGAATATAGCGATTCTATGGAAATGTGGACAAAGCATCACAAATCTCTCCTATGTATAAGTGAGCAGCAGGAATAGGTTAATCTGTCTGAAGCAGGCTCAAGAGACATTTCAGGAAGGTCATGCCTGCCCTGATTACCTCACATACCTACCAACCCTGAACAATCTTTTGCCCCTTGCTCATTAAGGTTTTATCTACTGCCGCTTTGATAATCCAAGGACTCCACGTGAGGAGGACCGTTCAAAAGACTCAAGTTTCTTCGAAAGAAAAATCTTTATCTGGCTTAATTGGTCAACAGGATCACGGAGTGCAAAGATACTGTGAGTGCATACACAATTAAAAAAGGCAGGTAAGCAGCACCATAAGTTCACAATTATTGAGATGTTGGAATGCATTCACAGAACAATGAAGCCATTTTCAATAAAACTGGGTCTACTTTTGATCTCTGCACATGGCTAGGAATCTTGCAGTGGGTAATTTACTTCCCAACTCCCCAAAGGCCGCCCACCATCTACAAGGCACAAGTGTGACGGAATACTCCCCTCTTGCCTGGATGTGTGCAGCCCCAACAACACTCAAGAAGCTTGTCACTATCCAGGACCAAGCAGCCTGTTTGATTGGGATATCCACAAACATATATTCCATCCACTTGTGACGTTCAGTACCATCTACATAATACAATGAAGAAATTCACCAAAGCTTCTGAGACACCACGTTCCAAACCCACGACCACAATCATCTAGTAAAAAAAAGTGCTGCACACACAGGGGGACATCACCTGGAAGTTCTTTTTTGGGGATCTGGCTGTGGGGGATGGGGATGGGAGATAGAGGAGGAGGAAGGCATGGGTAGTTACTGACCATATATTTTTTTCAATTTTGTCTCAAAGCTCCCTTTCCTCTGGTGTTGGGGGTAATGGAAAATTAACAAAATTTAACATTTATTGTGAAATCTGTAAAAGAATACCTTCCTAAGTCAATTTAATGCAGACAGCCTGGCTTTGCTGAATTCTGTGAACTGACAGCCTGTCCTTGCAAGTTTTGCAAACAACCGAATTCGGCAGTCAGGGGAAAACACAAGGGCAGTAGCAGTTATTTCAACAGTAAAGGAATGGGAAAACAACTCCTTACGTGGAAAAGGGCTAGAACTGTTCCCAAGCTGATTGCCCTTGAGGGTGAGATAAGGCTGGGCATTATAAAGGAAACATATGAATGATACTCGGGACTCCTTGCAGAAGGCATTTTGTCAAGTGCAGAGGGTCCCTTTGCAAAGACCTGTAATAAAACTTTTCTTTGCGCTTGCTAGCATTTGAGTCGAGTTGACTTAATTTCCACGACAGTAAACCTGGGGGCTCGCCTGGGATCCCGCGACTGGGTGAGATTCTGAGGATTCCCAGGAGGCGCAGGCACCAGCATCTTGATGGTCTTTCACTTCATCTTGAGCACTGAATTGGCCCTTTTGCGTGAGAGGACTGGGAATCTGTGGATCGCCCCCCGTGTCGGGGTCTAAACTAAATAGAGTCGGGGTAAGTATCGTGGCTTAAGTAATCCTATATAGAGACTATTCTAAGAGAATAAATGAATCAGAAAAAGAGTTCAGTAAACTCTTGTGCGGTATTTGAGCAAAACTCAAGGGAAAGGATTGGCGCCTCTACAGTGTTTGAGAGACAGCAAGTTTAAGGGTGGTTTTAGACTTGGACTTGGCAAAGACGTACCGGGTACCTGGTTTCTTGGTTGATGGAAACCAAGGCATTGAGGCGGACGCGCCCAATGAGACAGGGGACCTCTGGAGGTAAAAAGTAAGTACAGAGACTGAGACAGCGAAAGTGAGAGCGAGAGAGCGAGAAAAATGGGCTCCGGCAAGAGCAAACAAAGAGAGGGTCCACAGAGGAATTGGAATGGCCAACCAGAAATACAGTATATGTTAAATAATTGTGGCCCAGAGTCTATAAAGCAGTTAGAATTGTGGATCAAGGAATGTGGTTTTCTGGAAGGGGGATGTTTTAGTAAAAGGCAGTTGGAAGTACAGAGGTGGAGGTTGGAGGAGAGGGAGAAGGAGAAACGGAAGGCTGAGGATGATATCAGGGAAAGGAAATCTCAAGTAAAAGATAGATCAAATACACATACAAACACTAGTGCACACACGGAAAACAACCTAACGAAGCTGTACAGTGTCTTAAATCTGTTCCAGATCCTGATCTTGATGACTGCCCTCAGAGACCTGCAGCCCACGACGGATGATGAGTCAGAGGGTGAGTGTATTGGTGTACGATCATCTTACCAGGCAGTTCTGCAAGCGCCAATGGTTGAAGTTGCAGGCCCAGAAGGTGCCCAGTGCTGGTCCACTGACCATAGACCATGAGGGATTTGGAAAGTGCGTATGGGCAGTTGCCTGACCCATGTGAGGTTGGAGGGAATAAGATTGCCGAAGAAGTGACAAAGTTCAGTACCGAGTTTCACCCCACGTCACAGGAGATGAGATGCCTACTGGGACGAAAACTGGGCACCAATGTCACCAAAATTAAGTATAACTGGCCAGCTGTAAATGTCCATGCCAGATTAACCGACCCACAAGCAGAAGAGAACGGAGACTTTAATGCTTTTGTTGCAGCGCTGGCAACCGCCTGTAGGGAGACATTCCCAGTGGGAATGGACATGACCAAAATAGCAATGTGTAAACAACGGGAAGGTGAGACAGTGTCTCAGTACCTTACGCGCCTCACTGAAGTCCATAATGCCCAGAGTGGACTGAGACCACCTGACGACATAACGGCAGCAGAGATCACAGCGTATGAGGCACATCTGAGGAACAGCTTCATCAATGGAATGAAGGATGAAATAGCGAAGAAGGTAAACGACACGTGTATTACCTGGGACACGGGAAAGCTGAATTTGATAGAATAGCATGCAATACATGCTGAAAAAATTGCTTACCCAAGAGAAAGATAAGCGGAAACTAAAGATGGAACAGCAAGCACATAAAGCTCAGCTTACTATGATGCAGATGGTCACCCAGCTGTTGGAGGGAGGTGCTGTGGAAAAAGAGAGAGAGGAAGCGGCATGGGCAGAGGTAGATCTGGCAGGTGCTTGATTTATGGAGCAATAGACCACTGGGTGAGACAGTGCCCACACAGACAGCCTCAACTGGCCCTGGAGGCTGCACAGCAAGATGACTGACAGGGGAAGGCTGAGGTGGAGGTGGGCAGCCCACAAGGTACAGGTCAGCCTCTTTCCTTTATGCTTGGCAACGAAGACTCACGTATGCTAACCTTACGGGCACTGAGATATGCCCCACCTCTATATTGAGTGCTGAGATTGCGACAATACGTCCAATATAACAATGATGCATATAAGTCGATGTCCATCTCTATATAATATGAGGAAGGTACACCAGTTAACTTTTTAGTAGATACAGGGGCAACATATTCTGTCCTTAAATCAAGCCAGTTCAGAGATTCAACATCAATAAAGATGAGTGGAAGGTTCCTGAACTCAATGGGTGCATCAGGAGTTTTGCTACAAGAGAGATTTACCGCATCCTTGCAGAGCACAATACCTATTAAAACCAGAGGCTATAGAAGGAATTACTGCAGTCTTTGAATCCCTCCTAAAGGCTGGAGTGATAATCCCCTGTGAACACTCACCGATGAGAACCCCCATTTTTCCAGTCAAAAAAGCAAACATTCCTGGTGAACCGGAGGTTTGTCCAAGACCTGCAGGCAGTCAATAGCGCTGTTGTCCCGCACGCCCCAAAATGTTCATAACCCCTATACTATATTGGCTCAAATTCCACCGGACAGTAAATGGTTCTCTGTTGTGGATTTAGCAAATGCCTTCTTTAGTGTACCGGTACACCCAGATAGGCAATTCTGGTTCACTTTTTCATTCAAAGGGAAATCATATACCTTCACGTGACTTTGTCAAGGTTACTGTGAGTCCCCCACCACATATAATGGGGCTCTACGCAGGAGTCTGGAGACTCTTGTTTTAACCCTGGGATCAGTGCTTCTGCAGTATCCTTACTGCTTCCTGAGCAAAAAAGAGAGCACACATGTCAGCAGCACGTTAGCTGAGATTCAATATTGTGTTATTGGAGGTGCCTAACATTACAATAAAGTGATGTAATGCCCCTAACCCTGCTAGCCTTCTCCCCACAGAAGGAGACAGAGACCCACATGATTGTGTGGCTGTAACTAATGAAATTTGCAGCCCCAGACCGGATTTGCAGGATTCACCACTTCAGAATCCGGATATGGAGCTTTTTGTGGACGGGTCAGCATTCAGGTGCAAGCAGACAGGCCAGAACTGTGTTGAATATGCTGTAGTGACTACCCATGAGGTAGTCAAAATGGGATCACTCTCTTCTCATCAGTCAGCGCAAGCAGCGGAGCTGATAGCCAACCTACATGCCTCAGTCAAGGCAAAGGGAAAGACAGTGAATATTTACACCGATAGCACAAACGCATTCAGGGTTGTTCATGATTTTGGAACCGTGTGGAAACAGAGGCTTCTAAACCTCCACCGGAAAGCCCATCACACAGTGGCCTGATTACTGACGACCTGGAAGTGGTCCTATTGCCCAAATCAATTTGGGTGTAAATGTGAAGCCCACACAAAAAATAATGATTCTAATGCAAGGGCAGATTCAGCAGCAGGAATGGCAGCCCAGCAGCCGCCAAGTGATCAGATTGACATGTGTATGACAAACATTTGTATCCCAAGCCAACAGCAGATGTACGGGAGTTAGAGTCACAGGCCATGCCGGGAGAAAAGCGTGAGTGGATGAAAGCAGGATGCAGTGTGAGGGAAGGAGTATGGTGTGGCCCCAATGGTAAACCCTGTCTACCACCAGCATTATTTCCATTCTATGCTAAACTGACACACGGTAAGGACCATGTGTCAAAAGGGGGGGGGAAATATATGACAGTATTTCAGCACACTGGTACTCTAAGGGATTTACTCATTGTTCACAATATCTCTGGGAGTAATGTGTTATCTGTGTCACTAATAACGTGGACAGGGAAATACAGATGAGTCAGGCAGCACACCCCCAACCCCAAAAACCCTTTGAACATTTACAGATGGAATTTATTGAACTAACACCTAGCGAAAGAAAAAGGTATTGTCTGGTAATAGTTGATATGTTTTCCAAATGGGTGGAAGCGTTTCCCATGTCTAAACAGGATGCCAGTGCAGTAGCCAAGGCTCTGCTAACTGAAATAATCCCAAGATTGGGCATCCCTGAAAGGCTCAGTTGTGACAATGGGACACCATTTGTCAATAATGCCTTACAGCAGATCAGTGATTATTTGGGAATAAACATGAGACAACACTGTGCCTACCACCCAGCGAGCGGTGGGGCAGTGGTAAGAGAAAATTGCTACCCTAAAAAAAAATTCAAATTGACAAATGTTGCGAGAAACTAGGGGTGGCATGGACAAAGGCACTTCCAATTGTGCTGATATAGAAGAGATCTAGGAGGCGAGGAAGAGCTAATCTTAGCCCATTTAAGATTCTGTTTGGAAGACCACCCAACACAGGAATTGGTCCAAGACCTAAGTTAAGACAGATAACAGGCCACTGCGAGGATGAGATGTTGTGTTACTGTATAAAACTCTCTACACTTTTGACTCAAATACAGAATCAAGTGAAAGCAGCACTACCCCAACCAGCAGAAGGGAAGCTGCACAATCTAGTACCTGGAGATTGGATAGTGGTGAAAGACTTCAGGAGGAAATACTGGAAGGCAAAGAGGTGGCTGGGACCATTTCAAGTGCTCCTTGCAACACAGACAGCTGTTAAGATCACCGAGTTTTAGTTATCTGGCTCTGTTTTATTTTTTAAAATCTGGCTCTTTTATTTGGTTGTTGTCCTTGTTATCATAAAATGACAAAAGGGGAAGTGTAATGGAAAATTAACAAAATTAACATTTATTGTGAAATCTGTAAAAGAATACCTTCCTAAGTCAATTTAATGCAGGCTTTGCTGAATTCTGTGAACTGACAGCCTGTCTTTGCAAGTTTTGCAAACAAACAATCTAATTCGGCAGAGTCAGGGAAAACACAAGGTCGGTAGCAGTTATTTCAACAGTAAAGGAATGGGAAAACAACTCCTTACGTGGAAAAGGGCTAGAACTGTTCCCAAGCTGATTGCCCTTGAGGGTGAGATAAGGCTGGGCATTATAAAGGAAACATGTGAATGATACTTGGGACCCCTTGCATAAGGCATTTTGTCAAGTGCAGAAAGGTCCCTTTGCAAAGGCCTGGAATAAAATTTTTCTTTGCTCTTGCTAGCACTTGATTCGAGTCAATTTAATTTCCACGACATTGGGCTAACTAGCCTGTCATTTGAGTTTTTTTCCCCCAAACCTTTGCCCTTTTTGAAGAGAAGGAGTTTAAACATTCACAATCCTCCAGATCAGTGGCACCACTCAAAAAATCCAAAGACATCTGGTCAACTGCATCTAGGTTCTGCACTTTTCATTTTTGCTTCCCTTGGCAACTGAGGAAGCACCCTTGGTTGAGCCCCTGACCCCTTGAGTGACAGACAGGGAGAGGTCATTTGGAGACGGTGCCTGGGCTCCCATCGATGTCTAGCACTGCTCTCAGCAGCATTTCAGTAAGCAGAGTTTGTTTTTAATCACTGTAAACATAAGACATGATCAGTGTTGGAAACACGTTGTTGATGTAATGTTTCTATTGGGACCTTGAGATCTCCTTCGGATAATCCGATATTCGGATAATTGATATTTGGATAATAGAGGTGCCTCTATCTTAATTTCTAACTATACCCCTAACATGTGCACATTGACAATGTTTTCCTGATGCTCTTTACAGCCAATCATTCTGGTTAATAGTGTTTTAACTGCATTGTAATCATATTTACTAGTTACAGGAGTTTAATCAGTAACTAAATAGATCATCATATACAGGAGCACAATTAGGCCATTCGGCCCATCAAATCTGCTCATTTGATCATAGCTGATACGCTTTTCAACCCAGTCTCCTGTATTCTCCCTGTAACCCTCGAGCCCCCTACTAATCAAGAACCTCTTGTCTTAAATAATAAATACACTCAATGTCTTGGCCTCCACAGCTTTCTACAGCAACAGCTTCGCCACCCTCTGTCTGAAGAAATTCTTCCTCATCTCAATTCTAAAGGGTCGACCTTTCACTCCAAGGCTGTAATCATGTGCTAGTCTCTCCTATTAGTGGAAACATCTTCTCCACTTCCGCTCCATCCAGGCCTCTCAGTATACTGACAGTTTCATGAGATTTCCCCACCCCTTATCCTTCTAAACTCCATTGAGTACAGACCCAGAGTCCTCAACTGCTCCTCATATGACAAACCCTTCATCCCCAGGATCATTCTTGTGAACCTCCTTTAGATCCCCTCCAAGGCCAGCACATTGTTCCTTAGATACAGAACTCAAAAATGCTCACAAATATTCCAAATACAGTCTGACCACAGCTTTATACAGCCTCAGCAGTACATCCTTGGTCATATTCTAGCCCTCTTGAAATGAATGCCAACATTACATTTGCCTTCCTAATTATCAACTGAAACTGCATATTAAGAGAATCCTGAAGTAGGACTCCAAAGTCCCTTTGTGCTTTAGATTTCCAAAGCCTTTCCTCATTTAGAAAACAATATACAACTCTATTCTTCAGTAGGTTTTTCCAAGCGGTTTTGGATTAACATTCCCAACTTCATTTCCATTGATACTCCTGACAGTGAAGAACTTAATACATCAGTGGTCAGACCAATTGAAAACTAAGACAATGTTAGGAGATCAAGGTATGCATCAAGGAATTATATTGCTTCTTACCCTGGGTAACTCATGGTACCAGCTGAAAACATCAATACCAATCAGAGAAAAGACCCTGTTGAGGGGTGGCAGGATCTGTTTGCAGATATAGTAAGTAGCATTCAGTCTCAAGCTGGGGTCCTGCAGCACCTCAATCGGTCGCCTGACGAGCTGAATGAGAGGCACCCCGGGCACTCCATACACAATGACGTAAGGGACTCTCTCGCCTACCCTAGGTTCAGAGCGCCGATCATATGACAGCATCCTCCTGTTTAAAGGACAAGATATGCATTAGCAATCAATCATTGCAACATTATTACTTGCATCTCTATACTAGCACCTGGCAAATACACCATTATTTCAGGAGCTCACTCACATATTATCTCTATCTGACGCATATGCCAGGAGATACTTAAGTGCATAACTAGGATTGAAAAGGCTCTTATATATTAGTGCTGAAAGTGGAGTGGACACTGCAGATTCTGTATTAACCAGATGACTTCATGGGAAACTACTCTTTAGCCAGGTGTTAAAATGACTTCAAAATAAATTAAATGTGAGTACACTTTCCTGGAGTGTTCCAAAGTACAACTGTAGCATGCAACACGCACAAAGGCATCACAAAATCTCAATTGTTACAGCACACAAGCCTTTAAATTCATTATGTCCGCACTGCTCACAGATAAAGCAGCTCATCTGCTGAATTCCTTTTCCCGTGACACCGTGCTATCGTTATTTGTAAGTAATGGTCAAACTCTCTCTGAAAGCCAAACATTCAGGCAATTCATTCCAAAAATCACTGCCCAAAAATGTTCATGTTCTTTGGCTCTTTTGCAACTGAAATTTATACCCTCTATGTTCTTAACCCCTAAGCCCCCAAAAGGGGAAAGGTCCCAATTTCTCCACACAATCTTCATAGTTTAGTTAAGTGTGAGACTATCCATTCTGGTCAAAAAATAGAAAGGCAACTTATTATTTAAACAGAGAGACTTCAGTGCAGAACTGGGTGTCCTACAAAGATCACAAAACAACTAATGTGCAGGTACTGGTTAATAAAAGGAAGGCAAAAGAAAAATTGACATTTATTCTCTGTAAGACTAGGAAGTTGTTGCAACCACATGAGGCATTAATGAGAGCTCACTGGAGTATTGCATACAACTTTAGTCCTCTACTTGACGGACGGAGTTACATTGGAAGCAGTTCGGAGGAGGTTCACAAGATTGATTCCAGAGATAAGGGGCATGTCTTAAAGGGAGATTAAGCAGTTGGACCTATGCTCGCTGGAGTTTAGAATAATGGGGGGAGAGCTACTTGAGGTATAGAAGATGCTTAAAGGTAGACAAAGATGCTGACAAAGTAGACAGAGAGGAAGTTTTGGTTTGTGGGACAATCTATAGGTCACAGCTTTAGGATAAGGAGTAGCATATTTAAAACACAGATGAGAAGAAACTATTTCTCTCAAAGGTTCATGAATCAGTGGAATTCACTACCCCAGAGTGCAATGATGATGCCTGCTGTGACATTATGATGATGAACAGAGTTGTAATTAGTAATGGGTTAAATTGGTATGGGGAGCAGCAAGAAAGTGGAGTTGAGGCCTGGATGAGATCAGCCAGGATTGTATTAAATGGCACAGCAGGCTCAAGGAGCTGGGTTGCCTATGCCTGCTCTGAGTTCTCATGGCTTTATAACTGAATTCTTCGTCTCTGAAACCATTCTAATGAATCTTTTCTGCAACTTCCAATGCCTCCACATCTTTTCTAAAGTGTGGTGCTCCGGGGTGCTCCAGGTGACACTTGACACAGCCTCCTTGCTCTTGTATTCTCTGGCCCTATGAATAAAACCTTTGTTACTATGGACTGTATTAATCACACTCAAACAGCTTTAAATAACTTATACAACCAAGTGTCTCTGCTTCCGCACACCTTCAGAATTATATCCTTTACATTTCTCCCTGTTCTTCACACCAAAAAAAATCACTACTTTTCCAAAGATTGAACTTCATCCAAACCTACCAGTCCATTCTATGAACTTTTCTGTTCTCCTGAAATTCTATACTTTCTTCTTCACAGCCTAAGTTTGGCGTCATCTGAAAATTTTGAAATTGCACCATACACAAAGTCCAGATCTAGATATTTCCAAAAGAAAGGGTCTCAACATTGACGAACCCCGCCTCCCCCCGATTAAAAACATTGGCATCACCTTCCCTAAGAGCACAAGCTGCATGTTACTTGCCCACAAGTCTCTTGTGCAGCACTATCTCAAAATCCTTCTGAAGTCCATGTGCACCGTGTTAATAGCCTTATCCTCAATCTCCTACTCCAAAATTAAACTCAAAAAAGTGAGGTGAACATGATTTGAGAACAAATCAGGGCTGGTTCCTTTAATTAAGCCACATTTGCCCAGGCAAGCTTAAATTTTGTCCCAAAACATTTATTTAGAGTTACTTCATTAACTCAGGATTTTTTTTGTGCGCGCGCAGGTAGTGCTAACTTGACTAGCATTTACTACTCATTTCTAACTCCCCTGGATAAAAAGATGGTGTTGAGCTGTCTTTTTGAACCACTGCAAGTAGACCTGGATCATGAGACTAACCTTTTTTTAAAAGGCAGGAAGGAATGTGGGAAAATACAGGTGCGAAGGAGATGTGGAACAAGGGCAAAAGGAAATGTCACCGCAGCACTGAGAACCTAGAGGGTACATGCAGGAAATGAAGGCTGGAAGAAACAATGAGTTTGGAAGTGGTGAAACCATTCAGATTTGTGGATCATGTTTGTCAACTGAACCACGTCCTGTCTGGCTCAGTTACTACACTCTTACTCTGGGTTGGGCACAAACCTGCACAGAAGGTACAATTAATATACACCACACAATCAAACTCCAGAACCACCAAAAGATGATTTAAATAATGCAGGAACGACCATGAAAGGAAGCTCAAATTACTCCTCTTGACCTGGGTCTTCATTTTCTAATCAAAACAAAGTTATACAAAAGGACAACCTTATTTACTACAGAACATCAATTTTGGGATCACCCTTCAGTAAGTTGATGTAAAGAGACATGAATGAGAGAGTGCACCTTTAATGCACAACAGAACAGTTTAACACTCAATTGTGCTGAGTGTCAAGTATCAACATTTTCCCACCAGCCCCACTCCACCAACTGGACTTGATCCCAAATTTCAGCGCTGCTTCTATTAGGAAAGACAATACATGCGTGGACAGCAGAATGAGATCTGCTGATCTTCCAACACCCTTGACAGTAAGCAGAGATATCATTATATTTATTCTTAAGCAGTCAAAACATGGCCTTTTACACATTTTGCTATGAATGCGATGTAATTATGTCATCAATAAAGTATTGAACTTTGTGTTTCCCATTTTCATTTTGGTTATTGCAGATTTTCAAATGTCAAACAGCCATCCGCCCAGCTGTAGGTGCATTTTTCCAGGTGCCAGATTTCTGCTTTGTTTGTATACCTGCCCTGCCTTTACTGTCCCAGGAACAGGCATCACTTTCAATTTGGAATGGTGTCGACTGCCTGCTCCCCACAATATGATGTGTTTTGCTCATTAAAGCACCAAGAACCTTGCATCCATTAACAGCAACAGCAGCTTTCTATGAAGTAGAATCTCAAACTGTACACCTCAAACTTAAGTGAGACAAAGTCTTTCAGCCAAAGCCCACCCCTTTAATACACCCTTTTAACTTCCCTATCATTATATTCACTGGAATTGTCTGTGACAAGGATTCGAGGAAGGGATTATTGAGGTAGCTATGATTGCAGCAAATTGAAAGAAAAAAATATATAGCAAAGATAAGTGGTAAGCCAGAGGATTGGTAAAATTTTAAAAACCATCAAAAAAGGGAGAAAGTAATTAGATTAGATTCCCCAAGGTGTGAAAACAGGCCCTTCAGTCCAACCAGTCCATACCCATCCTCCGAAAAGTAACCCACCCAGACCCATCTGCCTCTAACTAATGCGCCTAACACTACGGGCAATTTAGCATGGCCAATTCACCTGACCTGCACATCTTTGGATTCTGGAAGGAAACCGGAGCACCTAGAGGAATCCCACACAGACACTGGGAGAACGTGCAAACTCCACACAGATAGTCGCCCAAGACTGGAATTGAACCTGAGACCCTGGTGCTGCGAGGTAGCAGCGCTAACCACTGAGCCACCCCAATCTTTGAGGATAAACTGGCAAGTAACAAAAAAGGATAGGAAGAGCTTCTTTAATTATGTAAAACGTGCGAAAACGAACATAGGCTCCATAGCTGCACAGGATTTGATTAAACAATTTGGCAATAATTAAGGCACATTCAATTTTGGCTTTTTATTTCAAAAGAGAATGGAAATATGAAAACAAGGAAATGTTGCTAAGACAATACAGGGCACTAGCCAGACCACAATACTGTGAATGTATCTTTTCTAAGAAAAGTCATACTGACATTGAAGTCAATCTACAGAAGGCTCACTAGATTGACTCTATGCATGGAAGGATTTTGAGGAAAGATTTTGCCTGCATGTACTACCATTTAGGAGAATGAGGCATGACCTTATTGAAACTTACAAGATTCTTTAGGGGTAGATGCGGAGCAGGTTTCCCCTTGTGGGAAAGTCTAGGACTAGAGGGCATAAATTTTTGATTTCTTACTCTGAAATTAAGACAGAAATAAGAAGGAATTTCTTCTCTCAGAGGGGAGTGAATCTATGGAATACTTTACAGCAGTGGGCTGTAGAGGCTGGTTTGTCAAATATGCTCAAGGCCGAGATAGACAGATTTTCAATTCAAGGAATCAAGGTTTATGGGAGAAAAAGAAAAGATAGGGTAGTGAAGCTGAAGACCATCAGATCATTCACGATCTTTCTGAACTGGGCTTGGTGGGTTAAGTGACTTTCTTTGACAGTTCTAGTCTTGTGGACAAACTTTCACATCCATGCTTTCATTTCTTTACTTTGCCTATAGCTGACAATTTGAAAAGATCTTTCAAATAACAGGGAAAAAAAAAAGAGATTGCCTTTCACCTATGTATAATTAACAATTACGGAGAATATTATTTCAAAAGAAAAAAAGGCTTACCATATTGACACCGTGTAATTTGTTTTTCTACATTGCAGTCTTCCCACTGTCACTTTTTTCATTTCCCTTTTATTCCCTCAGTATTCACTGTTGGGTTAATTTCATCTCTTATTTG
This sequence comes from Hemiscyllium ocellatum, assembly GCF_020745735.1. Classification (NCBI taxonomy): domain Eukaryota; kingdom Metazoa; phylum Chordata; class Chondrichthyes; order Orectolobiformes; family Hemiscylliidae; genus Hemiscyllium; species Hemiscyllium ocellatum. The sequence continues at coordinate 16,870,809 of NC_083403.1, forward strand.
CTTGTAACACTCCACTAACACTGGATCAAAGTGAGCAGAAATGTTCAAATATTTTATATTATTGATAGATTAAGAGCCCTGCAATTGCCCAGATAGTGTCACTATTCTCTTTAAATGACAATCCAACTACCTGGATTCAGTCCTGTTCAACCTGAATATTTAGCTATTTCTTCATTACAAATTGCTAATATTCAATCCATTTTCTTCAACTGTTTGATTTGCATACCACATTGCCATAGGGATTTGTCCCTTTTTGGTTCTAAAGGAGATGCTGAATCCACAAGAGAAACTGGACGGCAAGTTAGCATTATCCTGGGGACACTTCTAGAAATGTTAATTTAACGTTTCAAAATTTCTATCTACATTCAATGATGCTAATAAGTTTTCATTTGTCCCGAGCTGGTACTTAAATATCCTTTCCATTTTATTACTGGTCTAATTAAACTTTTAATTAATTTTTTTATTCAGATAAGATTTGCAAGTTCTCCAGAGGATGAAAGACAGCTGTGAAATATAATTTAGTGCTTCCAGTGTTTTGGTTACCACTGTAGTAGTTCTGTCCTGACTGGGAGGCAGCTTTGCAGACTTTAGGTTTCTGCTAGGCTAAGTAATGCATTCACAGTTAGCACATAAGCCACTTTAAAAGAACAAATAAAGCAGTCCTTTCTAAATTCTAGGACTTTACCACCAGTACAACTCACCTGGTTAGCTCAAGGGCAGGGACACATGCCCCTGGACGATATGAGTCACTCCCCCGGTACTCTTTGGCAAAAGTCAGGTCCTGCAAGCTGGCCTTCCCTTCTAGTACCTTTGTGCATTGCTTCTGGACATATCTTTTGATTTGACTGATATCTCTTGTTTCAAACAACAGCTTTATCGAGCGTTCTAGAATCTGTGGAAAGGTTCACATATGAAAAAGCAGCAGCCACTCCTGTTATATACAAAGCTGGTAAAGTGCTCCATTTGTTCAAAATTAATGACAAATATTTCACTATTGCCAAACTCTTGTTAAAATTAACATCCCAAGTCAATGAACAACTCTGGGTCAGTTTAGATTATACCAGGCTAAAAAGCAAATGACCATTTTTGGTATGTACAGTTCTCATTCCTCTGCAGCTGTTCTAGTCTTTCCTATTAGTGAAACATCTTCTCCATGTCCACTCTATCCAGGCCTTTCAGGAAGGTTCAATCAGATCCACCACACCACTCCCCAACACCCAACCCGCCCACGACCCCCGACCCCCAACCCCCAACCGCAGGCCCAGAGTCCTCAACTTTTCCTCAAACAACAGGCCCTTCATCCCAGGCATCATTCTTGTATAACTCCTGTGGAGCTCCTCCAATGCCAGTACATCATTCCTTAGATTCCGAGTCCAAAACTACTCACAATATTCCAAATGTGGTCTTATAGAGCCTTAACAGTACATCGCTGCCCTCTCAAAATGAATGCCAACATTGCATCCCAACTGCCAAGATTAACATGCAGATTCAGTTAAGAAATTCTTGAACTAGGACTCCAAAGTCTCCTCATACTTCAAATTTCTGAAACCGTAACAAGGACAGAACGCCCCTGGTGCTCACCTTCCACCCTACAAACTTTCACATAAACCAAGTCATCCGCCGACATTTCCGCCACCTCCAAAAAGACCCCACCACCAGGGATATATTTCCCTCCCCACCCCTTTCCGCCTTCCGCAAAGACCATTCCCTCCATGACTACCTGGTCAGGTCCACACCCCCCTACAACCCACCCTCCCATCCTGGCACTTTCCCCTGCCACCGCAGGAACTGTAAAACCTGCGCCCACACCTCCTCTCTCACCTCTATCCAAGGCCCTAAAGGAGCCTTCCACATCCATCAAAGTTTTACCTGCACAATCACTAATATCATTTATTGTATCGGTTGCTCCCGATGTGGTCTCCTCTACATTGAGGAGACTGGGCACCTCCTAGCAGAGCGCTTTACGGAACATCTCTGGGACACCTGCACCAATCACCCACACCGCCCCGTGGCCCAACATTTCAACTCCCCCTCCCACTCTGCCGAGGACACGGAGGTCCTGGGCCTCCTTCACCGCCGCTCCCTCACCACCAGACGCCTGGAGGAAGAACGCCTCATCTTCCGCCTCAGAACACTTCAACCCAGGGCATCAATGTGGATGTCAACAATTTCCTCATTTCCCCTTCCCCCCACCTCACCCTAGTTCCAAACTTCCAGCTCAGCACTGACCCCATGACTTGTCTACCTGTCTATCTCCTTTTCCACCTATCCACTCCACCCTCTCCTCCCTGACCTATCACCTTCATCCCCTCCCCCACTCACCCATTGTACTCTATGCTACTTTCTCCCTACCCCCACCCTCCTCTAGCTTATCTCTCCACGCTTCAGGCTCACTGCCTTAATTCCTGATGAAGGGCTTTTGCCTGAAACGTCGATTTCGCTGCTCCTTGGACGCCTTCTGAACTGCTGTGCTCTTCCAGCACCACTAATCCAAAATATGGATTTATTCTTCCTACCAAAGAGCACAACCTCACACTTTCCCACACTGTATTCCATCTGCCACTTCTTTGCTCACTCTTTTTGCCTACCCAAGTCCTTCTGCAGCCTCCCTGCTTCCTCAACACCACCTGTTCCTCCACCTATCTTTGGCATCTGCAATCATTGTATTAATGCTCTCATTTCCTTGTCTAGTAATGTCAACTGAATAACTGTGATCCCAGATTAGATTACCTATCTACCTACAGTGTGGAAAAAGGCCCTTCAGCCCAACAAGTCCACACTGACACTCTGAAGAGCAATCCACCCAGACCCATTCTCCTAACCTCACACTATGGGCAACTTAGCATGGACAATTCACCTAACCTGCACATTTTTGGACTGTGGGAGGAAACTGGAGTACCTGGTGGAAACCCACGCAGACACTGGGAGAATGTGCAAACTCCACAGACAGTTGCCTGAGGTGGGAATTGAACCTGGGTCTCTGGCGCTGTGAAGCAGCAGTGCTAACCACTGTGTCACCGTGCTGCCCAACACAGACCTCTGCAGAACTCCACCAGTCACTGGCTGACATCCTGAAAAAGACCCTTGTCTGAGCCAGTTAGCTAATCCACTATCCATGTCAGGACCTTGCCTGTAACACCATGGATTTTCATCTTGTTTAACAGTCTCCTGTCTGGCACCTTGTCAAAAGGCCTTCTGGAAATCCAAATAGATCACATTCTCTGGCTCTCCCTTGTCTAACTTGCTTGTTATCTCCTCAAAAGAACAACAACAGATTTGTTAGACATGACATCCCCTTGACGAAGCAGTACTGAATCAGCCCCATTTTACCATGCAATCCAGGCACTCAGCAATCTCATCTTTCATAATGGACTCTAAAATCTTAACAACTCAGGTTGGACTAACTGGCCTATAGTTTACGGTCTTTTGCCTCTCTCCCTTAGACAGGGGTATGATATGAGCCATCTTCCAGGTTTGTGGGACTCTTCCTGACTCTAGCAATTCATGAAAGATCACAACCAAAGCCTCTACAATCTCCTCAGCTATCTCTTTAGTGATGGTCACTACACTCACCTTTACCGACTCTTGAAGTCTGGTATATTGCTGGTGTCTTCCACTGTGAAGACCAATACAAAGTACCTACTTACCTCCTCTGACTTCACTTTGTTTTCAATAACTATGACTCCAGAAACAAAAACAGAAATTGCTTGGGGAAAAAAAAAACTTAACAGGTCTAGCAGCATCTATGGTGGGGAATGAGAGATAATGTTGAGTCCAGTGACCTTTCTTCATAACATTTCTTTGCTACTGTTACGTTAGATTCAATCTTCACCCCCTCAAACTGCAGGGTGAACCCAGTCATATTATGGTCACTGCCCTCAGGGGTTCTTTCACCTTCTGTTGCCTAATCAGGTTTGCCCCTCATTACACATCACTAAATCCCTGTTCAGTGGGCTGTGCCACAAGCCCCTCCATAAAAACAACTTGCAGACATCCCACTAATTCCTTTTCTTGGGATCCGTTACCAACCCAACTTTCCCAATCTGCATACTGAAGTCCCCCATGCTTACCATAATAGTGGTCTTTCTTACACGCCTTTTATTTCCTGATTTATTTTCTTCTCCACATCCTGACTACTGCCAGGGAGCCTGTACACAACCCTTACCGGGTCTTTTTCTCTCTTTGTGGTTCCTCACTCTATCCACGCATTTGAAACCTTCTAACTCTATACTGTTTGTTGCTATCAATTTTATTTCTTACTGACCAGGAAACCCTGCCACTTCTGACTATCCTTTCAGTAAGATGCGAATCCTTGGATATTTAGTTCCCACCCACATCTGTGACATTACTATATTGTACCTGCCAATTTTAATCTGCGCTTCACGCTCATTTACCCAATTTTGTATACTGCTCTTTTTAAAGTACAACACCCTCAGTCCTGCATAGATTGTCCCTCTTCTCACAGTTGATCCCTTATCTGCTGTGCCTGGAGTTAGATACTGGACACTTGCCTTGAAATACTAGGAGAACTACCTTCTATCATTCATGGCCCTTTCACATCTTATATAACCACCTACAATCAAAACAAAAACTTGATAATCCAGATTCAGCAATTTAAATGTTCCAGTAAGGAGGAAGGACAAGGAATCGCAAGATAAAGGGACCTTTGGTAACATGGGAGGTGCGAATTTAGTCAAAAAGGGAAAAAAAAAAGCATATGAATGGTTTAGGAAGTTAAAAATCTGATATGCTAGTGAGGAATAAGAAAATCAGGAAAGTACTCAAGCAGGGAATTAGAGCAGGAAGGGGCCATGACATGACCTTGGCAAGAAGGTTAAAAGAGAATCACAAGGCAATACATAGATAGATTAAAACCAAGGCGATAACTAGGGAGAAGGTAGAACCACTCAAGATAAAGGACGGAAAGTGCCTGGAGCCAGAGGATGTGGGTGAGATCCTAAATAAGTACTGTGTGTCAGTTTTTACCCAGGAGAACAATATAGAGGGCAGTGACATTTGTGTGGAGCATGCTAATATGCGAGGCATTTTGAGGTCAAGAAAGAAGTGGTGGTGTATCTCTTGAAGAGCATCAATGTGAATAGGTCCACAGGGCCTGACGATATATACTCCAGGTTAAAGAGAGGCAAGGGTGGAGATTTATGGGGTCTTGACCAAGATCTTAGCAAGCTTGTTAGCCACTGGAGAGGTCCGGGAGGACTGGCAAGTAGCTAACATTGTTCCTCTATTCAAGAGCAGAAATAGGGATAATCTAGGAAACCATAGACCAGTGAGTCTCACATCAACGGTTGGGAAGCTATTGAAGAGAATTCTTAGGGATAGGAAAAACATGGCCTAATTAGGGACAGTCAGCATGGCTTTGTGCAGCGTAGGTCATAACTTAAGCTGTTTGAATTTTGAGGTGACGATAATGGTGATCGATGAGGGTAGAGCAGTGGATGTTGTTTACATGGATTTGAGTAAGGCTGTCAATGGGGTCCCTCATGGTAGGCTCACCCAGAAGATTAAGATTAATGGGATCTATGATGACTTGGCTGCATGGGTTAGGAATTGGCTTGTCCATAGAAGACAGAAGGTAGTAGTTGAAGGGTGCTTTTCTGGCTGGAGGTCCATAACTAGTGGCGTTCTGCAGGAATATGTACTGGGGCCTCTGCTGTTTATAATATATATAAGTGACTTGGATGAAAATGCAGATGGGTGGGTTAGTAAGTTTGCAGATGATACAAAGGTCAGTGGAGTTGCGGATAGCGTAGAAGGTTGTCAAAGGATACAGCAGGATATAGATCAACTGCAGATACAGACGGAGAGATGGCAGATAGGGTTTAATCTGGGTAAGTGTTAAGTGCTGCACTTTGAGAAATCAAATATTAAAGGAAAAGTATACAATTAATGGCAGGACTCTGAAAAGTGTTGATGTACTGAAGGATCGTGAGGTTCAAGTCCATAGCTCCCTGAAAGTGGCCACTCAAGTAGATAGGGTGGTAAAGGCAGTGTATGGCATGCTTGCCTTTATTGGACAGGGAATTGAGTACACAAGTCAGAATGTCATGTTGTAGCTTTATAAGACTTTGGTTAGACCACACTAGAGTACTGCGTTCAATTCTGCTTGCCACATTACAGGAAGGATGTGGAGGCTTTCGAGAGGGTGCAGAAGAGTTTTACTTGGATGCTACTGAGATTAGAGGGCATGAGCAATAAGGAGAGGCTAGAAAAACTCAGATTATTTTCTCAAGTGGCAGAGGCTGAGGGGAGACTTGATAGAAGACTATAAATTATGAAATGCTCAGATATAATTGATGGTCAGAATCTTTTTCTCCCCTTCCACACAGAGTTGAAACATCTAATACTAGGGAGAGTTCTTTTAAAGGTGAGGGGGGGGGGGAGGAGTTCAAAGGAGATGTAGAACATAGAACAACACAGCATAGAACAGGCCCTTCGGCCCATGATGTTGTGCCGAACATTTGTCCTAGCTCAAGCACCTATCCATGTACCTATCCAATTGCTGCTTAAAGGTCACCAATGATTCTGACTCTGCAACTCCCACAGGCAGCGCATTCCATGCCCCCACCACTCTCTGGGTAAAGAACCTACCCCTGACATACCCCTATACCTTCCACCCTTCACCTTAAATTTATGTCCCCTTGTAACACTCTGTTGTACCCGGGGTAAAAGTCTCTGACTGTCTACTCTATCTATTCCCCGGATCATCTTATAAACCTCTATCAAGTCACCCCTCATCCTTTGCCGTTCCAATGAGAAAAGGCCTAGCACTCTCAACCTATCCTTGTACAACCTATTCTCCAGTCCAGGCAACATCCTGGTAAATCTCCTCTGCACCCTCTTCAAAGCTTTCACATCTTCCCTAAAGTGAGGCGACCAGAACTGCACACAGTACTCCAAATGTGTACAGCTGCAACATCACCTCATGACTCTTGAATTCAATCCCTCTGCTAATGAACGCTAATACACCATAGGCCTTCTTACAAGCTCTATCCACCTGAGTGGAAACTTTCAAAGAACTATGAACATAGACCCCAAAATCCCTCTGCTCCTCCACCTTACTAAGAACCCTACCGTTAACCATGTATTCCGCATTCTTATTTGTCCTTCCAAAACGGACAACCTCACACTTGGCAGGGTTGAACTCCATCTGCCACTCCTCAGCCCAGATTTGCATCATATCTAAGTCCCTTTGCAGCCGACAACAGTCCTCCTCACTGTCCACAACTCCACCAATCTTCGTATTGTCTGCAAATTTACTGACCCACCCTTCGACTCCCTCTTCCAAGTCATTAATAAAAATTACAAATAGCAGAGGACCCAGAACTGATCCCTGCAGAACTCCACTTGTAACTGGGCTCCAGGCTGAATATTTACCATCTACCACCACTCTCTGACTTCGTCAGGTTAGCCAGTTCTCTATCCAACTGGCTAAATGTCCCACTATCCCATGCCTCCTGACTTTCCGCATAAGCCTACCATGGGGAACCTTATCAAATGCCTTACTAAAATCCATGTACCCTCATCCACATGCTTGGTCACCTCCTCAAAGAATTCAATAAGACTTGTAAGGCAAGACCTACCCTTCACAAATCAGTGCTGGCTGTCCCTAATCAAGCAGTGTCTTTCCAGATACTCATAAATCCTATCCCTCAGTACTCTTTCCATTACTTTGCCTACCACCGAAGTAAGACTAACTGGCCTGTAGTTCCCGGGGTTATCCCTATTCCCTTTTCTGAACAGGGGCACATTTGCCACTCTCCAGTCTCCTGGCACCACCCCCGTTGACAGTGAAGACAAAAAGATCATTGCCAACGGCTCTGTAATTTCCTCTCTTGCTTCCCACATAATCCTAGGATATACCCAGTCAGGCCCGGGGGACTTTTCTATCCTCAAGTTTTTCAAAATGCCCAACACATCTTCCTTCCTAACAAGTATCTCCTCTACTGCAAATGTGTTGCTGGTCAAAGCACAGCAGGCCAGGCAGCATCTCAGGAATAGAGAATTCGACGTTTCGAGCATAAGCCCTTCATCAGGAATAAGAGAGAGAGAGAGCCAAGCAGGCTAAGATAAAGGGTAGGGAGGAGGGACTAGGGGGAGGGGCGATGGAGGTGGGATAGGTGGAAGGAGGTCAAGGTGAGGGTGATAGGCCGGAGTGGGGTGGGGGCGGAGAGGTCAGGAAGAGGATTGCAGGTTAGGAGGGCGGTGCTGAGTTGAGGGAACCGACTGAGACAAGGTATGATTCAGATTTCTCCAGTTTCCTCATTTCCCCTCCCCCCACCTTGTCTCAGTCGGTTCCCTCAACTCAGCACCGCCCTCCTAACCTGCAATCCTCTTCCTGACCTCTCCGCCCCTACCCCACTCCGGCCTATCACCCTCACCTTGACCTCCTTCCACCTATCCCACCTCCATCGCCCCTCCCCCAGTCCCTCCTCCCTACCCTTTATCTTAGCCTGCTTGGCTCTCTCTCTCTCTTATTCCTGATGAAGGGCTTATGCTCGAAACGTCGAATTCTCTATTCCTGAGATGCTGCCTGGCCTGCTGTGCTTTGACCAGCAACACATTTGCAGCTGTGATCTCCAGCATCTGCAGACCTCATTTTTTACTCGAAGTATCTCCTCTAGCTTACCAGTCTGTTTCATACTCTCCTCTTCAACAATACGGTCCCTCTCATTCATAAATACTGAAGAAAAGTACTCATTCAAGACCTCTCCTATCTCTTCCGACACAATACACAGTCTCCCACTACTGTCCTTGATCGGACCTACCCTCGCTCTCGTCATTCTCATGTTTCTCACATATGCATAAAAGGCCTATCAAGGGGTTATCCTTGATCTTACCTGCCAAAGATTTTTCATGCCCTCTCTTAGCTCTCCTAATCCCTTTCTTCAGCTCCCTCCTGGCTATCCTGTATCCTTCCAAGGCTCTGTATGAACCTTGTTTCCTCAACCTTATGTAAGCCTCCTTCTTCCTCTTTACTAGACATTCAACCTCCCTCGTCAAGCAAGGTTCCCTCACACGACCATCTCTTTCCTGCCTGACAGGTACATACATATAAGGACACGTCACATCCGTTCTTTGAAAAAGTTCCACATTTCAACGACATCCTTCTCTGACAGTCTATGCTCCCAACTTATGCTCCTCAGATCCTGCGTGTGGCGTTTTTTTTAAATACACAGAGTGGTTGAAGTCTGGAACTTACTGCCAGGGTTAAGTGGTGGAGGCAGATACAATAGGAGCATTTAAGGGACATTTAGATAAGCACATGAATATGCAAGGAATGGAGGGATATGGACCAAGGGCAGGCAGAAAGGATTAGTTTCATTTGGTATCATGTTCGGCTCAACAGAGTGGGCTGAAGGGCTGGTTTCTATGCTGTACAGTTCTATGTTCACTTTACCAGTATTGCTCACTATGTCTGCAAGATGCTGGAATCTCTGCCCTGCAGGATAAGGAAACACAGCAAATGCGTTGTTCCTTTTTAAACCCCACAAAAGGTTAACAGCAGACAATGTACAGATTTGCTGACAAAATTCTCCCAGTAGTTGCAGGCTTTATGCTTGTTTTAATCTATTTATGGACAATAACCTGAACTAAAAAATATGTACAGCATGAAGGTATCAGATAGCATCTTCTACTCTGTATTCAGGCGTCATCAAATTGGATTCACTTGCTTGTATTATGGTGTGAAATATGAAACTTAAATGTCGTTATATCCTAGTAAAACGACTTGAGGACAATTTCAAGGATATGATGATATCAAATATTCAGCTTTGGAATTCTGTGACAAAATAAATTGCTTGAAACTTTGAAATTATTTTCTTTTGTTTGTGCAATTAATGTGGGGATATCTGTGTGGTGGTGAACAGAGAAAGTACTTCATTAAAAAAACACAAATATAACATACCTTGGAGACAGCAGGGCAGGAGTCTCTCCGCACAGTTTCGATACCCTTGGCATCGAAAACAGGATCTTTCTGGTCTAAACTCTCATACATATAACCAACATATCTCTTCTTTGATTGCAAAACACAAGGCAAGTAAACCTATCAGAAAACAAACAACAAAAGATTACCACTATGTCACTATCTCCCCAATTCTGTAATGTCAGTAGATTAATAATCCAGAACCCCAAGCGAATGTTCTGGGGATGTGTGTTTGAATCCCACCATAGAAATCAATTAAAAAAAAACCTGCAATTAAAATATTGTTAATAAACATTGTTAATTGCCGTAAAATAGCATTTGGTTCATTAACTTCCTTGAGGGAAGCAAAACTGGCCTCCAGACTCATAGCAGTGTAGTTGACTCTTAATTGTTCACATTATTATTTTTTAATTATTTTTTTTGTGTGGGGAAATTCCCAAATAATGCTGATCCATGTGGATGGAGGAATACTGGTTATATTACACATTACCGGTCAGAAAGTAGACAGCTAAGAGTCAAAGCTAATTGTGATTTTTATGTTAGAAAGTACAACAAGCAGAGAATAAACCATCAGATTTAAAAAAAACCTTCAGCTATCTGATGCTAAATATTGCAAGAATTGGATGATAATGAAATTTTTTTCTGTAATAAATTAACAATCTAATTGATAACATTCTGAATGATCATATGTTTATATTGTATTAATAATGGTTAACAAATTTTCTGCTCAGATTAATGTCTTATACACAGTTTTAACCTGTTTAAAGCACTAAAGGTTTGATCTACTAGTTACCGTACATTTGTTAACAGATTCTATTAACTTCAAAGGATAAAACAAAAAATGGTACAATCACGACATTTAAAAAGGGATCTGAATGTCTATCTGTATAGGAAGGGTTTAAGAGGGATATGGGCCAAATGCAGGTAAATGGGACTTGATTTATTTAGGATATCTGGTTGGCATGGACAATTTGGATCGAAGGCTCTGTTTCTGTGCTGTACATCTCTATGACTCTAAGTCCATACAGATAGGCAATAAATGCTAGCCTAGTCAGTGACTCCCACATCCATATAGACTTGGAGTCAGAGATATACAGCACAGAAACAGACCCTTTGGTCCAATTCGTCCATGCCGACCAGATACTCTAAATCAATCTTTGGTACAGAAACACACTCAAAAAATTCAAGCCTCTGGTTAGGGAACAGCATATTGCAAACAAATCAAAATGTGATGCATTTAGGATTCTTCAAACTGTTTCAAATTTGTTTTCTGAAATGTTAAGGATACGGGTGTGAATGTTGAGGACAGGGCAGCACGGCGGCCCTGTGGTTAGCACTGCTGCCTCAGCACCAGGGACCTAGGTTAGATTCCAGCCCTGGGTGACTGTCAGAATGGAGTTTGCCCATTCTCCCCATGTCGGTGTAGGTTTTCACTGGGTGTTCTGGCTGTATCCCACAGTCTAAAGGATGTGGAGGCTAGGTGGATTAGCCATGGAAAACAGGGTTATAGGGATAGGGTGGGATGCCATTTGGATTATCTGCAATGTAGGGATTCTATGATTCTATACAAGGTCCTGCATAATCAATCAGCTGGGTTGGATGTGTAAGCATTGAGATGCGACTCCACTTCCATGCATTTAAAAACCTCCCTGTTAACATCCTGGGCGTTACCACTGACCAGAAACTGAACTGGACCAAGCACATAAATACTGTGGCTACAAGATCAGGTCAGAAGTTAATAAATAGCCCACCGCCAAACCTCGTCCACCATCGACAATGCAGAGGTCAGGAGTGCAATGGAATATTTTCTCATTGCCTGTACAAATGCAGCTACAAACTACAAAAGAAACTCAACACCATCCAGGGCAAAAACACCTCAATCATGATGCATACAGGCAGCAATATACATGACTTACAAGACGTACTTCAACAAATCATCATGCCCAAACACGTATCCTCTATCATTTAGAATGACAATGGCAGCAGACGGATAGGAACACCATCATCAGCAAGTTTCCCTCTAAAGGCACACATCATCCAAATCTGGAACAGTCACTGCTCCTTTGCTAGGTCAAAATTCTTGAACTCTCTTCCTAACAGCACTGTACCTATAACATATGCAGGGCGGAAGCTCATCTCTTTCTCAAAGATAGTTTGGGATGGGCAATAAATACTAACCTAGCCAGCAATGCCCATGAATGAATAATCCATGCCCACACTTGCCAAACAGCTTTGCAGGAATAGGATCTCTCCAATTTAGGTTAAACAGTAAAATTATTAACAGCCAGAAATAACTGGAATAACGTGATACACCCTTGAGAACTCTGAAAGTGCAATCTCCACTCAAAATCTTGAAATCTTCCACCACTTCAGATTTTTCTCTCTGCACTGCAGGCAGGCTCTTTAAGTAACCCTAACAGACCCTTCAAGATCACTGAAGTTTGAAAAGGGACTTGAAATTTATTGGCATTACCTGGCTTACAATACTTTAATTTTCAAGGTTTGTGTAAAGGATTTGTAGTTCGGCTGCAGATTGATGTAGTTATGAGTATGCTCGTGAGGTGGGAGGTTGATTTGCAGACATGTTCTCCTGTCTAGGTGACATTTTCATTGTTTTATGGGGTCCTATGAAGTGCTGTTGTACTCTCTTCTGGAATTTATTTGGTTCCATTCCTGCTGCTTCCGGTTGCCCGTTGTTGTGGCCAGTATATTGAGTCTAGGTCTATGTTTGTTGATGGAGTCCATGGATGCGTACCATACTTCTAGAAATTCGCAGGCTGTCCTCTGTTTAGCTTGTCCTATGATCATTGTGTTGTTCCCCGTGGAACCTGTGGTCCTTATCATCAGTGTATAGCTACTAGAGATAGCTGGTCGTGGCATTTAGTGTCTAGTTGGTGTTCATGGATGCAGATTGCTAGTTATCTGCCCGTTTGTTCTATATAGTGTTTCATGCAGTCTTTGCATGGAATCTTGTAAATGACGTTTGCCTTGCACCTAATGGGCATAGGGTCTTTCGTTCTGGTGAATTGTTGTCTGAGCATGGCTGTCAGTTTATGGGCTGTCATGAATCCCAGTGAAGTCTGGCGGTCAGTTCAGAGACCTTTTTATGTAAGGTAGTGTGGCTGGTCAGTTAGATCATGGCATATTTGTTAGCTTATCGTGTTGTCTGCCTGTTAGGCATCTGCAGATGTAGTTGTGGGGATGTCAGTTCTTGGTGAAGACTCTGTAGAGGTATCCTTCCTCTTTTCATAGTTCAGGAGTGATGCAGTCTGTTGTAGCCCTTTTGAACAAGGTGCTAATGCAGCTTGTCTTGTTTGTGTTTGGGTAGCTGCAGTTGTAGTTCAGGATCTGGTCAGTGTGTGGCTTTTCTGTACACTTCTGTGGTGCTGTCACCGTTTTGTTATTTCTACCACCTCATCCAGAAATGGGAGTTGATTATGGGTTCCTCCTCTCTCATAAATCTGATCCCTGTGAGCATGGTGTTGACAATCCAGAGTGTGTTTTTAATTTCTGTTCTGTTTGGGATAATAAAAGAGTCGCCCGCATATCTGATCCAGAGTTTGGGTTGGATTTGTGGTAGGGCTGTTTGTTCCAATATTTGCATCACTGCTTCTGCTTTGAGCCCAGAGATGGGTGAGTCCATAGGTGTTCCATTGATCTGTTCATATATTTAGTTGTTGAATGCGATGTGTGTTGTCAAGCACAGGTCTAGTAGTTTGAGTATGCAGTCCTTGTTGATAGAACAGACCTCACAACAGGGAAACCTGTTTGTCCAGGATGAAACCAGAAAGCAGCAACACCCCAGGTTAGAACATAGAACATAGAAGGATACAGCGCAGTACAGGCCCTTCGGCCCTCGATGTTGCGCCGACCGAATCCTACCTAACCTATACTAGCCCAATAACTTCCAAATGCCTATCCAATGCCCGCTTAAATGACCATAAAGAAGGAGAGTTCACCACTGATACGGGCAGGGCATTCCATGAACTCACAACCCGCTGTGTGAAGAATCTACCCCTAACATCTGTCCTATACCTACCACCCCTTAATTTAAAGCTATGTCCCCTAGTAACACCTGACTCCATTAGCGGTAAAAGGTTCTTAGTATCTACCCTATCTAAACCCCTAATCATCTTATACACTTCTATCAGATCTCCCCTAAACCTTCTCTTCTCCAATGAGAACAGCCCCAAGTGCCTCAGCCTTTCCTCATAAGATTTTCCTACCATTCCAGGCAACATCCTGGTAAACCTCCTCTGCACTCGTTCTAAAGCTTCCACATCCTTCCTATAGTATGGCGACCAAAACTGCACACAATACTCCAGATGAGGCCTCACCAGAGTCTTATACAACTGCAACATGACCTCAGGACTCCGGAACTCAATTCCTCTGCCAATAAAGCCCAGTACACCATATGCCTTCCTCACAGCACTATTTACCTGGGTGGCAACTTTCAGAGATCTGTGTACATAGACACCAAGATCCCTCTGCTCATCCACACTACCAAGTAGCCTACCATTAGCCCAGTAATCCATCATCTTGTTATTCCTACCAAAGTGAACGACTTCGCACTTAGCTACATTGAATTCCATTTGCCACATTTCCGCCCAGCTCTGCAACTTATCTATATCCCGCTGTAACCTACCACTTCCTTCCTCACTATCCACAACTCCACCGACTTTTGTGTCATCCGCAAACTTGCTTACCCAGCTTTCAAGTCCTTCCTCTAGATCATTTATAAAGATAACAAAAAGCAATGGTCCCAAAACAGATCCTTGTGGTACACCGCTAGTAACTGCGCTCCAAGATGAACATAATCCATCAACTACTACCCTCTGTCTCCTTCCAGCCAGCCAATTCCTAATCCAAACCTCTAATGTATCCTCAATGCCAGGTTTTCATGGATTACCCAAGGTACACAAACCAGATATACCATGCAGAACCAATGTGGTATGCCCAAGATCTCCATCGCATAAACTGGCAAAAGAACTTCAACAAACCTGAAATATCTTATCAGCGTATCCAAACACTCATACAATCATCACAGGAATCCCTAGACAACATCACGAACATAAACATAGACAAGGACGAAATGATGGTCTCATTTGATGTAACGGCACTGTTTACTTCAACTGACAAAACTCTAGCCAGAGGCGCAATAGCCAACCTCCTGGACAAATAGATTCCCCATTGTGTCGACTGTTCCAGCAACAAGGACTGTATATTCAAAGTACTAGACCTGTGCTTAACGGCACACATCACGTTCAACAACCAAATACATGAACAGATCAATGGAACACCTATGGGCTCACCCATCTCTGCATCACTGCTTCTGCCGAGTCCAAAAACTGGAACAAACAGCCCTCCCACAAATCCAACCCAAAGTGTGGAACAGGTATGTGGACAACACTTGTTATTATTACAGGAGGAAACCAACAATTAACTCCCATTCTTGGATGTGATGGTAGAAAGAACACAGAATGGTGAATGCATCACAAAAATGTACAGAAAAGCCACACACGGACGTGATCCTGAATTACAACAGCAACCACACACACACAAAACATAGAACATAGAAAAATACAGCGCAGTACAGGCGCTTCGGCCCTCGATGTTGCGCCGATCCAAGCCCACCTAACCGACACTAGCCCACTTTCCTCCATATGCCTATCCAATTCCCCTTTAAATGCCCATAAAGAGGGAGAGTCCACCACTGTTACTGGCAGGGCATTCCATGAACTCACAACTCGCTGAGTAAAGAATCTACCCCTAACATCAGACCTACACCTACCACCCCTTAATTTAAAGCTATGCCCCCTCGTAATAGCTGACTCCATACGTGGAAAAAGGTTCTCATGGTCAACCCTATCTAAACCCCTAATCATCTTGTACACCTCTATCAAGTCACCCCTAAACCTTCTTTTCTCCAATGAAAACAGCCCCAAGTGCCTCAGCCTTTCCTCATACGATCTTCCTAGCATACCAGGCAACATCCTGGTAAACCTCTTTTGCACCCGTTCCAGTGCCTCCACATCCTTCCTATAGTATGGCGACCAAAACTGCACACAATACTCCAGATGCAGCCGCACCAAAGTCTTATACAACTGCAACATGACCTCAGGACTCCGGAACTCAATTCCTGTACCAATAAAAGCCAGTACGCCATATGCCTTCTTCACAGCACTATTTATCTGGGTGGCAACTTTCAGAGATCTGTGTACATGGACACCAAGATCCCTCTGCTCATCCACACTACCAAGTATCCAACCATTAGCCCAGTACCCTATCTTCTTGTTACTCTTACCAAAGTAAATCATCTCACACTTACCTACATTGAACTCCATTTTGCCATCTTTCTGCCCAGCTCTGCAGCTTATCTATATCCCACTGTAACCTGCTACATCCTTCCTCACTGTCAACAACTCCACCAACTTTCGTATCATACGCAAACTTGCACACCCAACCTTCTAGCTCCTCCTCCAGGTCATTATAAAAACAACAAACAGCAATGGTCCCAAAACAGATCCTTGCGGAACACCGCTCGTAACTGCACTCCAAGATGAACCTTTACCATCAACTACTACCCTCTGTCTCCTTCCAGCCAGCCAATTCCTAATCCAAACCTCCAACTCCCCCTCAATGCCATACCTCCGTATTTTTTGCAGTAGCCTACCATGGGGAACCTTATCAAACGCCTTACTAAAATCCATATACACCACATCTACCGCTTTACCCTCGTCCACCTCCTTGGTCACCTCCTCAAAGAATTCAATAAAGGTTTATGAGGCACGACCTGCCCTTCACAAAACCATGCTGACTATCCTTGATCACGTTATTCCTATCCAAATGTTCATAAATCCTATCCCTTACAATTCTCTCTAAGACTTTGCCTACAACAGAGGTAAGACTCACCAGCCTATAGTTACTAGGGTTATCCCTACTCCCCTTCTTGAACAAGGGAACCACATTTGCTATCCTCCAGTCTTCTGGTACTATTCCTGTAAACAACGAGGACATAAAAATCAAGGCCAATGGCTCTGCAATCTCCTCCCTTGCTTCCCAGAGAATCCTAGGATAAATGCCATTAGGCCCAGGGGACTTATCTACGTTCACCCTTTCCAGAATTTCCAACACCTCTTCCCTACATATCTCAAAGCCATCCATTCTAATTAATTGTGACTCAATATTTACATCGGCAACAATGTCCTGTTCCTGAGTGAATACTGACGAAAAGTATTCATTCAGTGTCTCCCCAATTTCTTCAGCCTCCACATGCAGCTTCCCACTACTATCCTTGACTGGACCTATTCCTACCCTAGTCATTCTTTTATTCCTGACATACCTATAGAAAGCCTTTGGGTTTTCCCTAATCCTACCAACCAAGGACTTTTCATGTCCACTCCTTGCTGCTCTTAGCTCTCTCTTTAGATCCTTCCTGGCTACCTTATAACTCTCAATCGCCCCAATTGTACCTTCACGCCTCATCTTTACATAGGCCAACCTCTTCCCTTTAACAAGGGATTCCAATTCCTTATTAAACCACGGCTCCCTCACATGACCCTTTCCTCCCTGCCTGACAGGTACATGCTTATCAAGGACACTCAGTAGTTGCTCCTTGAACAAGCTCCACATATCGATTGCACCCTTCTCTTGAAGCCTACTTTTCCAAGTCACGCACCCTAAGTCATGCCTCACCGCATCATAATTTCCCTGCCCCCAGTTATAACTCTTGCCCTGTAGTGCACACTTATCCCTCTCCATCACTAGAGTAAAAATCACCGAATTGTGATTACTGTCCCCAAAGTGCTCACCTACCTCCAATTCTAACACCTGGCCTGGTTCGTTTCCCAGAACCAAATCCAGTATGGCCTCACCTCTTGTTGGCCTGTCTACATATTGTGTCAGGAAACCCTCCTGCACACATTGGACAAACACTGACCCATCTAACGTACTCAAGCTATAGCTTTCCCAGTCAATATCTGGAAAGTTAAATACCCCCATAACAACCACCCTATTACTTTCACTCTTCTCCTGAATCATCCTCGCAATCCTTTCTTCTTCATCTCTAGGACTATTAGGAGGCCTGTAGAAAACTCCTAACAGGGTGACCTCACCTTTCCTATTTCTAAGCTCAGCCCAAACTACCTCAGATGGCGCGTCTTCATCCATCGTCCTTTCCACTGCTGTAATACTATCTTTGATAAGCAATGCCACACCTCCCCCTCTTTTACCCACACCTCTGACCCTACTAAAACATTTAAACCCTGGAACCTGCAACAACCAATCCTGTCCGTGTTCTACCCATGTCTCTAATAGCCACAACATCGAAATCCCAGGTACCAACCCACGCTGCAAGTTCACCTACCTTATTTCGTATACTTCTCGCATTGAAGTATACACACTTCAAGCCACCTTCCTGTTTACAGACACCCTCCTTCGAGATTGATGCCTTGTTCCTAACCTCCCTACACTCCAGGTCCTGCACCCTAAAGCTACAGTCTAGGTTCCCGTGCTCCTGCAGAGTTAGTTTAAACCCCCCGAAAGAGCACTTGCAAACCTCCCCCCCTCAGGTTCAGGTGTAGACCATCCTGTTTATAGAGGTTCCACCTTCCAGAAAGAACCCCAGTTATCCAGAAACCGGAATCCCTCCCTCCTGCACCATCCCTATAGCCACGCATTTAACTGCTCTCTCTCCATATTCCTCGACTCTCTATCACGTGGCACGGGTAACAAACCAGAGACAACAACTCTGTTTGTTCTAGCTCTGAGCTTCCAACCTAGCTCCCTGAAAGCCTGCCTAACATCCTCATCCCTCTTCCTACCTATGTTGTTGGTGCCAATGTGGACCACGACTTCGGGCTGCTCCCCCTCCCCCTTAAGGACCCGGAAAACACGATCAGAGACATCACGTACCCTTGCACCTGGGAGGCAACATACCAAACGTGAGACTCTCTCGCCCCCACAAAACCGCCCATCTGTGCCTCGAACTATCAAGTCTCCAATAACTATTGCTCTGCTCTTCTCCACCCTTCCCTTCTGAGCAACGGGGATAGGCTCCGTGCCAGAGTTCTGAACCCCATTCCTTACCCCTGGTAAGTCCCCCCCCACAAGTATCCAAAACGGTGTACTTGTTCTTGAGGGGAATGGCCGCAGTGGCTGCTTCCTCCCAGTCCCCCTCACTGTCACCCATCTGTCTGCAATCTTTGGAGTTACTACTTCCCTAAAGCTCCGATCTATGACCCCCTCTGCCTCCCGAATGATCCTAAGTTCATCCAACTCCAGCTCCAGTTCCCTAACATGGTCTTGAAGGACTCTGTTCAAATGTGCTCTAACACAATGCTCCAAGAACAGAGATACCCACAGATGCCTAACAAACAATTAGAGGAGGATATGCCACCATTTAAATTACCAGGTGCTCTACCTTATACAAAAAACACCTCAGAACAGACAGCCCAACTTCTCCGGCCACTCGGATTCACGATAGCCCATAAACCAATAGTCACACTCAGACAACTCACCAGCTCAAAAGACCCTATACCCACCATGTGCAAGCCAAACATAATCTACAAGATGGAGAAGGTTGAAGATTCCATGCAAAGACTGCACGAAACACTATATAGAACAAACAGGCCATCAACCAATAATCCTCATCCATTAACACTAACGAACCACTAAATGCCATGACCAGCTATTCCTAGGATCACAAATTCGATTGAGACAACACAACAATCGTCGGACAGGCTAAACAGAGGACAGCTAGAGGATTTCTAGAAGCATGGCACTTATCCATGGACTCTACCAACAAAACACAGACCTAGACCTATTATACCGACCATGAGAATGAACAGCTAGAACTGGCAACCGGAAGGAGGAGGAATGGAACCAAAAATTCCAGAAGAGAGTACAGCAGTGCTTCACAGCAGGCTCCAAAGCACTGAAGATGTCACCTAGACAGGGGACCGAAATGTCCGAAATCCAACTTCCCAGCTTAACAAACACTCCCACAACTATGACAATCTTAATCATATAATTATCACGAAAAATTAAAGTAATGACTTATTAGACAAAAGCTTTACTTTCACTGTTATTGAAAATAGGCATCTTACCTTCTCAAATTTCAATTTCACAGGCTTTGGATTTGTGGCAGTCACAGCATCAGCAATCTCCTGTCCAATCTTGAAGGCCTGCTCCTTGGTTGCTCCTTTCAACAGCACAAACATACTGTACAAGAATACAAACCCAACTCAGAACGTCACCAATAAAATTACAATTTGTTTTAATTTACATTTGCAGCATACTCTTTCTACTTTTCTCAGCTGTGGCCTTCCCAACACCTTTCCATTTAGGAAAATGAGAGGTAATCTCACTGATATAATCAAGGTTGTGAATTGGCTAGTTAAAGTTTCCCTGGCTGGGGAGTCTAGATCACAGGAACAGAGTCTAGGGAGAAAGGACCAATCGTTTCAGATGGAGAGGAGGAGAAATTTCTTCACTTGAGAATATTGTGAATCTTTGAAATTATCCTCCCAAAGGGCTATGATTGCCCTATTGTTGAATATATTTAAAAAGGTATATTGAATGGATTTTGGGGAAAGAGGAATTAAGCCAAAGATTGGCCATAACCTTACTGAATGGTGAAGCAGGCTCAATAGGCCCAAGTATCATCTATTCTTCCACCGGCGTCTCCAAACCATTACTGCTATTACTTATATTTTCATTCTCTACAATTCCTATATTTTATTTTCTTTGCCCCTACTGACTTATAACAGTCTTTTATAGTACTAGTGTCTTCTGATAAGCAGTGTGTAGATTATTTAGTTCATTTATTCCCTCATTAGCATGCCTCGGAATCCTAGTAGCACACAAACCCACCAACACTCAAACAAAAACTAACAAACTTAAAAGACCCAGTACAACCCATGGACAAAACCAACGTCATCTATAAAATTCCAAGGACTGCCACAAACACTACATAGGACAAACAGGAAGAAAGTTAGCCACTAGGATACATGAACACCAACTAGCCACAAAAAGACACGATGCCCTCTCCCTCACAGCCCTACACTCAGATGAAAAAAACCCACCATTTTGACTGGGACAACACCTCTATCCTGGGACAGGCTAAGCAAAAAATGCCAGAGAATTCCTAGAGGCCTGGTACTCCAACCACAACACCATAAACAAACAATAGATCTAGATGCCATCTATCACCCCTCAGAAAATAAACAGGAAATGACATCACCACAAACCCCAGGAACCCCATCCAGGAGAAAGATATAAATAGAAAGCAGGAGACAACAGCTTCGCTTCACTTGGAGGTCGCCACTGATGATGTTACCTAGCCAGGTAATGAAATGTCAGGATATCAAACCTACAGCTCAGCGAGCAAACCTACACCCTAAACCTCGACCTGAGCTACAAACCTTCACAAACCTTGTGATAATCATACAATGAGGGTGTTGCTCTTAATGTGAACATTTGTGACCCATTGCTAATTAGCCTTGACCAAAATGGATTATGAGGCCAATTCAGATGATATTGAAGAGTCAACCCTAGTAACCCTGAATCTCAAGTCACATGTAGGCCAGACCAATTAAGTACGGCAGATTTCTTTCTATTAATGACCATGATGAATCGTTAGGGAAATATTAGTGGCTTTTGACAATCGATCATAGTTTTATGGTTACCATGGGTAAACAAGTTTTTATTTCTAGATCGCAGGGGTTGACTTTAAATTCCATCAGTTGCTGTGGTGGGATTCGAATCGACCTCTTCACAGCATAATCCCGGCCTCTGGATAACTAGTCCAGGCAGATTACCATAAATCAACATCTCCTCACGGGGGGGGAAAAGGCTATGCAGCCATTTGAAAAACAGTTTGAGAATTTGAAGACTGAAGCATAGTTCAACTAGAAGCCAATGCAGCTCAGCAGGTGAATGTGACTTGGTGAGAGCTTAAGAATGTGGTCAGCGAGTCAGATTGTATTGGAATAGTCAAGTCGAGAGGTTGAAAAAAAAAGCATAGATGACAGTTTCTGCAGCAGATAAAAGGTGAAACAGAAGTTGAACCTATTGGAGTTATGGAGATGGAAGTGGGCAATCTTCCTGATTATTTTGCCATATGGTCAGAACACATTTGATAAGACAGATTTTTAAAGACTCATTCACATACTTTTTGAAGTTTAGATGTTGGGTGCATGCAAATACATTTCTCAGCCATAACGCAAGGCATTGCTACAGTTGTAAGATCAATTATGTCCCCACCCTGCCCTAGTTTCTATCCTTTCAAAATATTCCATCCAAATTAGCCAACTAGTTCAAGTGGTGGCACAGTGGTTAGCACTGCTGCCTCACAGCGCCAGAGACCTGGGTTCAATTTCCGTCTCAGGCAAATGTCTGTGTTGAGTTTGCACATTCTCCCAGTGTCTGCGTGGGTTTCCTCCTGGTGCTCCAGTTTCCTCCCACAGTCCAAAAACGTGCAGGTTAGGTGAATTGGCCATGCTAAATTGCCCATAGTGTTAGGTGAATGGGTAAATGTAGGTGAATGGGTCTGGGTGGGTTGCTCTTCGGAGGGTCGGTGTGGAATTGTTGGGCTGAAGGGCCTATTTCCCCGCTAAATAATCTAATCTATTTAACTCAATTCTGAGTGATGCCAGTCAAACATGCGGTCCCTACATCAGCAGCTGCTTACTGCAAGGCAATAATTAGGCTCCTGTGTGAAAACTGTTCTGATGAAAGGTTTATCTAAAACTTTAACCTTTCTTTCCAATGCTAATCAGCAATCATTTCTAATAACTCCAGATTTTGTGTTTGCTTCTGACTTTTCATAACTACATAGAAATGTTAAATTTGTTACATTAGCTGTTAAATAACTATTTAGGAACAGGGATAGGTATTCAGCTCCTTCAGTTTGTTCCACCATTCAATTAAATCATGGCTGGTCTGTGGTCTAACTCCATATACCTGCCTTTGGCCCATATCTCTTAATACTTTTGCTCAACAGAAAAATCTCAACTTCAAAATTAACAACCGAACTAACTTCTACTACTGTTTGTGAAAACCTCGCCAAACATCCGCCAGTGTGTGTGTAGAAGTGCTTCCTAACATCTCTCTTGTTCAGACTGCTCTTTTTCTTTAAAGAAAAAGAGGATGCCCTCAGTTCTAGAATGTTCAACTACTGAAAATAGTTTTATTGAGCCATCTTTGTGTGTTAATGTTGTGAAAACTTCAATGAGATTACCCCTTAATCTTTTAAATTCTAGAGAAAACATGCTTAATTTGTATAATCTTTCTTTCATAATTTAACACCTGAAAGTCAGGTATCTATTTAACATTGTTATCAATTATAGTTTGATCAATAAGTGATACCTGTCAGTGTCTCCATACACAACATGAGCTCCCCACTTCTTTGT
Organism: Hemiscyllium ocellatum; assembly: GCF_020745735.1. Classification (NCBI taxonomy): domain Eukaryota; kingdom Metazoa; phylum Chordata; class Chondrichthyes; order Orectolobiformes; family Hemiscylliidae; genus Hemiscyllium; species Hemiscyllium ocellatum. The sequence continues at coordinate 16,894,164 of NC_083403.1, forward strand.
CTCATTGACCAGCTTTATTGCACGTTCAAGGGTCTCTCTTGCTTTGAGAACAATGCTATCACCAATCTGTTTAAGAAATTGAGAAATTATTCTTCCATACAAATTACATGCCAATGAATTAGAAAATACAGAAAATGTCTGTACAAAATATTTCAAGTGGGAGCGTGTTAAGATGTAATAAACATTTCAAAATACACTGAAAATTAAAATTTGGACTTAAGTGCTCTGATAGTCAAACTAGTAAGAGGAGATTCAAATCCTTCAACCTCTCAGATCCTAAATTTAAATGGCAGTTAAAACTTGTGTGAAATTCTAAAGTCTTCTGGAAATTACATCCAAGGTCCTCTCTTCCACTTCTTTTTGCAAGACTGGCTTGTTACATTGCACACATCCTTTAAAAGATTGAAATACTGCCTTTTACTGCATGAAGAAAATGCTGCTCTTGCATAGACTTTGTTTCCCACTTGCTGCACAGCCTAGCCAAACACTTGTTACTGTTAGAGAATCATATACCTGCATTGACTCTTGCTAGAACACCACAAAATTAATCCCAATTTTAAATATACTCAAAGACAGCTTCCACAGACACATTTTCTGAATAAACAAACTCTCCTCATCCTAGTCCTGAATGGCATCCTCTTTTTTTTTTTAAATGACACCCCTTGTTCTAGATGCTCAAAAGGAAACAAACTACTTGCTTCTAACCTTTTTTTTGAGAGAAGTATTTTGTAGGTTTCAATTAGATTACCACTCATTCTTTGAAATTCCAGAGAAGTGTGAGGTGATAAACTTGAGGGGACTGACAAGGTGAGAGTGTAAATCATGAAGGACAGGACCCTAGGAAATGCTGAGGACCAGAGAGATCTCGAAAGAAACTAGACAGGTAGATCAGGTGGTTAGTAAGGTTAACATCTCCGGGACACCTGCACCAATCAACCCCACCACCCTGTGGCCAAACATTTCAACTCCCCCTCCCACTCTGCCGAGGACATGCAGGTCCTGGGCCTCCTCCGTCGCCGCTCCCTCACCACCTGACGCCTGGAGGAAGAACGTCTCACCATTCGCCCCGGGACCCTCCAACCCCAGGACATTAATGTGGACTTCACCAGTTTCCTCATTTCCCCCTCCCCCCAGTTCCAATCTTCCAGCTCAGCACCGTCCTCATGACCTGTCGTACCTGCCAGTCTCCCTTCCCACCTATCCACTCCACCCTCCTCTCCGACCTATCACCTTTATCCCCACCGCCATCCCCCTGTTGCACTCTTAGCTACCTTCTCCCCAGCCCCACCCCCTCCTCCTATTTAACTCTCCACCCCGGAGGCTCCCAGCCTAATTTCTGATGAAGAGCTTTTGTTTGAAACGTCGATTTTCCTGCTCCTCGGACGCTGCCTGACCTGCAGTGCTTTTCCAGCTCCACTCTAATCTTGACAGCTGTCATGTGTTTGCCCAACAAATCAACTGACCTAGGTTGCCCTGAAGCATTATTATCACCCTGCGTCTTTATGGGTGATAGAGTATGGAAACAGACTCTTTGGTCCAACTAGTCCACTCCGACTATGTTTTCAAACTAAACGATTCCCATTTGTCTGCGTTTGGCCAATATGCCTTCCAACTTTCACCATTCATGTATTTATTCAAATGTCTTTTAAGTGTTGTAACTGTACCTACACACTTCCTCTGGCAGTTCAGTCCACACATAAAACACACTATAAAAAGAGTGTAAAAAGCTTTGTCCTCTCACCTCAAAAAATATGGCTCCTAGTTTTGAAGGCCCCCATGAAAGGGAAAAGACTCTTGCTACTCACCTGACCTCTGCCCCGTATGATTTTATAAATCTCTACAAGTTCACCCCTCAACCTCCTACAGGCTCCAGTGAAAGATGTCCCAGCCTATTTTTAGAACTCACACCCTGCCATTCTGGCAACACTCTGGTAAATCTTTTCTGAACCCTCTCTAATTTAATAATATCCTGCCTATAGTAGGGTGACCAGAGCTGCGCACGGTGCTCCCAAAGAGGCCCCACCAACATCTTGTACAACCTCAACATGAAATCCACTTCTTTTTTAAAAACATCTAGTGGTGAGTGTGTGAAATGAAATGCCAGTGGATGAATCATGTGGATAGTTTGAGTAAAGGTCATTGAAGTGTTCTGCTATCCTGCTGCATCCAATCATGAGTTGTGGTGGACAATTAACAACTCATTGGAGGTGGCTCCACAGAGATAGCCAGTGTCACTAATGGGGGAATCCAGCACATCAATGCAAAGGGCAAGACTGGAGCATTCACAACAATCATGGATGATCCATTTCGGCCTCAAGAGGACCCCAGCATCACACATGCCAGTTTTCAGTCAATTTGATTCACTCCGTGTGATATCACAAAACAGCTGGAGGAAGGCTTCTGGCACTAATACGGACTTGCTGTGCTCAATGTGCCGTGACACTGACAAAACTGTTCCAGTACATCTACAGCACTGCACCTATCTGACAGTGGAAAATTGTCCATGCATGCCCTATACACAAGTAGTAGGACAAATCCAACCTGGCCAATTAATGCCCTAACAGTCTCCTCTTGATCATTAATAAAGTGATGCAAGCAGTCATATGTATTGCCATTAAGCAGCACTTGTTTAGCAATAATCTGCTCATTAATACTCCAGCAGGGTCACCCAGCTCTTGACCTCATTATGGCCTTGGTTGAAACATTGACAGAAGAGAACAATTCCAGAACTGGGCAAAAGTCCTTTTCACAAGAGCAAGGAGGTTACAGGGAAAGGTGTTAGTTAAGTTACAACTGAATTACTGCACACAGTTCTGGTTATCACATTATAGGAAGGATATGGCTGCTGCCATAACCCACTGTGGTAGCACATTAGAAATTGAGCCCAGCTATTCCCAGCCTTGTCACAGAACTTAGTGATTTTATAAAGTAGGCAAAGTTTCCCAACTTACCAACTTACAGACCTTGAGCGTTAAAAAGCAAAGACCAAGTTTCTGGATCGAACAAAAATCACTATTTATTTTAAGTAATTAGACTAGATGTAGGCAGACATTTATAACCTGTATTCATATAATATTACTAATTAAAACCCTAATCCCCTCAAACTCCCCTGAACAGAGGGTTAAATAGATTATGGGCAGAGGGAAAAAAAAACTGAGTTCCTTAAGTATTAAAGTGATTGTTGACTATAGAGAACAGTGACAGGCTACAACTGAGATGGGGAAGAACTGAAAATTTTTCTCGCTCTAATATTTCTTGATCCAAACTGTTCAGTCACACAGAAACCAATGTTGTTACTAGAAAGCACAAAGGTGTTGGTCATTGATAACTAGTCACTAGCCCAATGAACTATTTATTGGAAATAAAAGCTGTATTGTACATCTCCTCTGTTCCAAATTGTCTACAACTGATCTCTTCAATCACTGCTGGGTCAAACAGATGTTTACACAATGTCTGGCCTGGATGTCAGCTCATTTGGTTTTCAAAACTGCAGCATCCTCACCAAAACACTGGTTTTAGAACAGCTCTCTCTCTCTCTCATATTTCGGTGCAGAGTTTAGTAAAAGAAAGATAAAACAGCACAGTCATTACAGTGCAGAGGTGATTCACCAGGGTGTTGCCTGGGTTGCAGCATTTCAGCTTTGAAGAGAAACTTCTGGCAGTTTCCCTTAAGGCAGAGAAGGTTAGGTGGGTAAGGGGGAGAACCTGATGGAGGTGTACAAAATTAGGAGGGCCTACAGTACACAATACGAAACATTCCCCTTAGGTTAGAGATCAGTAACTGGGGAGCCTAGATTTAAAAGCAGGAGGTTCAGAGGTTACCTGGTCTAAAAGTGTAGAAAAGATGGAAACATCACAACATTTTGGTCGCATTGAGATGAACACTCAAAGTGTCATCGCAAAAAAGTCTATGGGCCAAGTGCTGAAAAATTGTACTAGAATAGATAGTTGCTGATGATTGGTGTAGATACATAGTCCAAAGGGCCCCATTTCATGTTGCAGAACTCTGCCCGTATAACAGAGGGCCAGGTTGTCCAAACTATCAGAGGACAGTCCTGCCACAATGGCAACAAGCCTGGTGAACTATTGCTGCACTCAGAGTCATAGAGATGTACAACACGGAACCAGACTCTTCCATCCAACTCACCTGTGCCGACCAGATATTCTAACCTAATCTATCCCATTTGGCAGCACTTCGCCCATATCCCTTTAAACCCTTCCTATCCACATTCCCATCCACAGGCCTTTTAAAATGCTGTAATTATACCAGTCTCCACCACTTCCCCTGGCAGCTCATTCCATTCACACACCATCCCCTGCATGGAAAGGTTACTCCTTAGGTTGCTTTTAAATCTTTCCCCTTTAGTTCTGAATTCCCCCACCCAAGGTAAAATACCTGGTCTATTTACCTTATCCATGCCTCTCATGTTTTTATAAATCTCTAGCCTCTGGTCACCCTTCAGCCTCTGATGCTCCAGGGAAAACAGCCCCAGTCTATTCAACCTTTCCCTCTAGCTCAAAACCTCCAACCCTGACAACATCCTTGTAAATCTTTTCTGAATGCTTTCAAGTTTCACAACATCCTTCCAATAGGAAGACCAGAATTGCACGCAGTATTCCAAAAGTGTCTTGCACAGCCGCAACATGACCTCCCAACTCCTGTACTCAATGTACTGACCAATAAAGAAAGATACTAAACACCTTCTTCATCATTCTAACTACCGGAGACTCCACTTTCAAGGAACTATGGACCTGCATTCCAAAGTGTCCCCTGTTCAGCAACACTCTAAGACCTTACCATTAAGTGTATACGTTCTGCCCTGATTTGCCTTTCCAAAATGCAGTCCCTCCCATTTAACTAAATTAAAAATCCATCTGCCACTCCTTGGCCCATCTGATCAGATGCTGTTGTACTCTGAGGTAACATCCTTCGCTGTACACTACACGTCCAAATTTGGCATCATTTGCAAAACATACTGTTTCACATCCAAATCATTTACATAAAATGAAGAAAAGCAGTGGACCCAGCATCAATCCTTGTGGCACAAATGGTCACAGGCTTCCAGTTGAAAATCAACCCTCCATCACCACCCTGTCTCCAACCTTCTAGCTAGTTCTAGAACACAGAACATTGAACAGTACAACACAGTACAGGCCCTTTGGCCCTCAATGGTGTGCTGACCTTGTATCCAACTCTAAAAATCAGACTAACCAACATATCCTTCATTGTACTAGCTTCTGCATGCCTATCCAATAGTCGCTTAAATGTCCCTATGTATCTGACTCTGCTACCATTGCTGGCAGTGTATTCCACACACCCAATACTGAGTAAAGAACCTTCCTCTGACATCTCCCCTAAACCTTCCTCTAATCACCTTAAAATTATGCCCACCACGGTGGACATTACAGCCAGGGGAAAAAGTCTATGACTATCCACTCTCAGGCCTATCTAGTCCACCTCTCATCCTTCTTTGCTCCAATGAGAAAAGCCCTAGCTCCAACAGTCTTTCTTCATAAGACGTGCCCTCCAGTGCAGGCAGCATCCTGGTAAATCTCCTCTGCACCCTTCCCAAAGCTTCCACATCTTCCCTATGAGGCAACCAGAACTGAACGCAATATTCCAAGTGTTTTAACTAGGGCTCTATAGAGCTGCAGCATAATTTCATGGCTCTTAAACTCAAAACTCCCCCTGCTAATGAAAGCCAACACACCATACGCCTTCTTAATAAACCTATCAACTAGCGTCGCATCTTTGCGGGATTTATGGACGTGGATGCCAAGATATCCCTATTCCTCACATTGCATTCAAATTCGACCTTCCAAAGTGAATCACTTCACACTTCTTCAGGTTGAACTCCATCTGCCACTTATCAGCCCAGTTCTGCATCCTGTCAGTGTCACGTTGCAACCTACAACAGCTTCCACACTATCCACAACTCCATTAACCTTTGTGTCATTGGCAAACTTACTAACCCATCTTTCTATTTCCTCATCCAAGTCATTTGTAAAAGTCACAAAGAGCAGAGGTCCCAGAACCGACCCCTGTGGAACACCACTGATCACCAAGCTCCAGGCTGAATACTTTCCATCTAGCACCACCCTCTGAATTCTACAGGCCAGCCAATTCGGTATCCAGACAGCCAGATTTCCCTGTATCCCATGTCTCCTTACTCTCGGATTGAGCCTACCATGGGGAACCTTATCAAATGCCTTGCTAAAAATCTACGTATACCACATCCACTGCTCTACCTTCAATGTGTTTTATCCCATCCTCAGAATTCAATAAAGGTTGTAAATCTGACCCTCACAAAACCATGCCGATTAGCTTTAATCAAGTAATCATAAATCCTGTCTTGCAGAATCCTCCCCAATAATTTGACTGGTCTGTAATTCCCAGGATTATCTTATTCCCCTTCTTGAACAAGGGAAGAACATTAGCCATCCTCCAAACATCTGGTACTATTCCAGTGGGCAGTGAGGACGCAAAGTTCGTTGCCAAAGATACAGCAATCTCTTCCCTTGTTGCTCATAGATAAGTCCCTTGGGCCAGATGGAATATACCCTAGGTTTCTATCCTTATGTTTTTCAAAGTATTAAGCACATCTTCCTCAACATCAACTTGTTTCACGCTGTCCTCACAAAACGTCAAAAGGCACCTCAGAACGGAATACTGAAATAAAGTATTCCTTAAAAGGACCTTCCCAACCTCCTCCAACTTCAGGAGCAAGTTCCCTCTGATTGGAGGGAACTGTCCCTAATTGGCTCTAACCTCACTCTGGCCATCCTCCTGTTCCTCACATAAAAGTGTAGAAGGCCTTGGGGGTTTCCTTAATTCTACTTGCTAAATCTTTTTCATGCCCCCTTCTAGCTCTCCTCAGTCCATTCTTCAGTTCCTTCCTGGCTACACTGTAGCCCTCTAAGGTCCTATCTGATCCTTGTCTCCTCAACCTTAAGTCAGCCTTCTTCTTCCTCTTGAAGAGATGTCCCACATGCCTTGTCACCGAAGGTTGTTCTCAACTTACTATCCCTTCCTTGCCTCAGTGGGGTAAACCTGTCCAACACTATCAGCAAGTGCTTCCTAAAGCTGTTGTGCATTTCCCAGTGTTCCCAATTTAGGTGCTCCAGTCCTGCCTAATAGCATTGTAATTTCCCCCTCCCCCAATTAAATACTTTCCCATACCTTATGCTCCTATCACTCTCAATGACTATAGTCAAAGGTCAGTATAATTCTGTATCCAAATGGCTAGTTCTCCCTGTATTCCATGTGATCTAACGTGGCTGACCAGTCTACCATGAGGAACCTTAATGAAAACTTTACTGAAGTCAATATAGATCGCATCCACTACTCCACCCTCATCAATCCTCTCACTCTATAGCAATAACAACCCTCCTGAGGTAAGGAGGCCAAAGCTGCATACTGTATTCCAGCGAGGTCTAACCAGGCTTCTGTACAATTGGAGGTAAGACTTCACTATTCTTGTAGTCAAATCCTCTCGTAACAAAGGCTACCAATCCACTAGCCCAATAATTTGCTGCAATAAATTACATATATCAAACTAATTTTTTTATATTTGCTTACAATGTTACAGCTTAGAAATATGTCATTCTGGCTAAGTTACTGAAAGCTTTAAGTTACTGAAAAAACATACGCAAAATTATACATGTGCAGTCCACATTTGATTAAATTGAAGGTTTTTAATTCATTTGCAATTGAAAAATCTTGCAAAAATGTGCATTCTAAGTATCATTATAGTACCTCAACACATGGCATTCTTCCAGAAAAGTTAGCAGCAGTGTAACCATAAGTGAAGTTGGCAATGAGTTTTAGACCCAGCTGTCGAGCATGAAGCAGTTTCGTAAGGGCATTGTCCTTCTTGTGGGCTTTCATTGCGTGTTTAACCATTATTCTGGTTTTCAGTATCTCTTCAAGCATGCTTGGTAACACACCTTTCCGCACAGATGGCTACAATAACAATACAATTACACATTTGTGAAAAAGCTGAATAGAGAGAAACATTTAAAACCTTTCTTCACACCAAAGGAGGTCGTCAACCTCTGTTTTGTAGTTTTCTTTCATTTAAATTAACCCAGAGACAAACAAATGTAACTTGGAAAGTTTACAGCCAAAATATAGACTGTTCATTAAACAGATCTGTGCTGGTGTTTATACTCTTTTCCCTCTTGATTTAACCCTCTGTACATCCTTCGATTTCTTTCTTCATGTGCTTATTGAGCTTCACCTTAAAATATTATTTCTCTCAATCATTTGTGGTAATGCATTCCACATTCTAAACAAATGTGCATAAATGAAGTTTAGTTAAGTTTTGGCCTCATATACAAGCAGGGACATTTATGTGTATCCTACCAAGCCCATACCGATTTTGAAAAGGGCCTCATATTCACTTGGAGACACAAGAAACCTAAACTGTTTGGTCTTTACCAGGCTAATTAAAAGTTATTTACTGCCTGCAGAGCTGCTCCTGTTTGGTACTCTGCAGGAGTACATGGCTGTTTCATGCTAGAGATAATTCATTCTCTTATTACAGGGTTCCTTAGGAAAATATGTAAGATCAATCTGTTTTTGGCATACCTGCACCATATAAACCAACATTTTCCTAGCTGCCATCAATTCTGAAGAGGGGTCACTCAAACCGAAATGTTAACTTTGTTTCTGTTTTTGTTTTGGACTTACAGCAACCACAGTTCTTTTGGTTTCAATTAACCAATTTATGGTGGTCCAGTGGTCAGCACTGTTACCCCAGAGCACAAAGGACCTGGGTTCAATTCCAATCTTGTCTGTGTGGGTTTCTACTAGGTGCTCCAGTTTCTTCTCTCAGTCCAAAGACGTAGAACTTAGGTGGATCAACCATGCTAAATTGTCCCATAGTGCCAGGGATATGCAGCCTAATAGAATTAGCCCTGGTAAATGTGGGTTCATAGTATAGGGTGGGATGATTTTTGGAAGGCCAGCACAGATTCAAATAGACCAAAGGCCTTTATCAGCATTGTACTGATTCTATTTCTGCACAGATCTTTTAAAAAAAAGAGGAAAGAAGCACTCTTCACATACACCGCTTGATGTTTAGATATTATTATGAAAGCTTCAGAAACAGTTTTAAAATAAATTTTAAGATGAACAATTAACAACAGGTGACATTCATGGTTCGAAACTGGGCTACCAATAAACCACCTCAGCTGAAATCTGGTCTAAGAATTAATTTGTACCAGTCTGCTGGATTGGCATCATATCCTCAAACATCCACTCCCTCCACCACTGCAATTCAGTAGCAATGATGTGCATTACCAGAAAATGCACTATAAAAATTCATGAAAGATCCTTAAATAATACTTTCCAAATCCACAACCACTTTTATCTTGAAGAACAAGGGCAGCAGATACATGGTAACTCCACCTCCTGCAAGTTCCCCTCCAAGCCTAAATCAGTGTTCCTTCGCTGTCACCAGGTCGAAATCCTGGCATACCCTCTCTATTGGCACTGTGGGTCAACTTATGCACTACAGCAGTTCAAGAAGGCAGCTCACCACCACCTTCCTAAGGGTAATTAGAGACAGGCAATAAATGCTAGCCAATAACACAAGTCCTATGAATGATAAACGTGAGAAAAAAGTGTGATTTGGTTTCAGCTCACTGCAAAATTATCTATGTTAGCTACAGCACCTTGTAACCCAGGTATTCCAATCAATAATTTTAACAATAGAAATGCATTCTTAATATTCTTAGAATCACTTTACAACATATTACAATTAGTTTTACCTTAAGTACTACTATATATTGAGCAGTCTTTAACTCATACCTTAACAAAGGCCACTCCATTTGGTGATATAGTGATGTCATTCCAAAGCCGGTGAAGCAACTCTGGAGGCACTTTCTGGGAAATGCAGCCAAATTTAAATTCTTCATCTCTGATAAAAGAAACAAGGACAATTTTGATTTTATTCCTGGTAAACAGGACATCAAGTGCTTCACTCTTGCACTACCAGTGTGTGACCATACTTTCTCCAGGAGACAGATCTGATGCATGGGAGCCAGAGAGGAGCAAAGTCAAAATGAGAAAGTAATTACACCTACACCACTCTCTTTCTTATTCTTCCTCATTAAGAGGCAGCAGTGAGACTCAAATTGCAAATGCAAACTGAACTTAGTGTTGAAACATTGCAGAATTCTGGGTGAATGGCAGTAGATTAAACTCCACCCAAATTGTTTTCCTCTCAGTTTTGAATAATCGAGACTGTGGGCTGGGGTTAGTGACAGATAGCCCAGCTGAGCAGAAACATTTTCTCACCTTCATTTACACCAATTTTACACCTCTAACACTTCTTTACCTTTTGCTCTGGGCATCCTCATCAGCTGTTCCACTTGCACCTCTTCCCTCTCTGTCTACAGATTAAAAAAAGATTTTCCAGCTCCTTTCAGTTCTGAAGAGTTATATTGGACTCAAAACATTTACTCTTTCTCTCTCCACAGCTATCAGACCTGCTGGACTTCTCCAGAATTTTGCTACCATCACAAATGATACTTTTGAGACAAATTTCAACCCCTCAAAATTCAAATATTTCAAAGTATAAAACTCCACTCTAGAAGAAACTACTGGCAGACATATTCATCAACAGATTGAAGCAAATATTTTGAAAATTCTAGAGCAATTATTTTAATCATAGCAATGTTGAAAAAGCATCAAAATGTGCTGATATTGTATTGTGAAGTTCCTACAATTTAAGATTAATTTTGAAGGATTTAGATGCCTCCCTTAACAGCTGACATATTAAAATTATATTATTGTAGATATTAAAATCACATATCTCAAAACCCCTACCCAGAGTGACTTCCAATTACAAGGCATTTTGAGTTATAGCCGTAATCCTATAGCACAGAGACAGGCCCTTTGCCCAACCTGGTTCATGCTGTCCAAAAATGTTCATAAACGCTATCCCCATTTACTTGCACTTGGCTCATACTCTTCTAAACCTTTCCTATTCATGTATTTGACCAAATGTCTTTTAAATGTTGTTAAATGTACCGACCTCAACCACGTGCATATCACCCTGGTAAAATTAGTTACCCCCTCAGGTTCTCTTATTTTCTCCCCTCTAACTTTAGTCCTTGATTCTCGAGTTATACAGCAAATCTTCACTTCCTTTTTACTACAAGGTGAACCAACTTCAGTTGCACCATTATAGAAGGTTGTATCACCTGCTATTTAATTCAAAAGAAAATAAACATTATATTACAGTCTGTGTTAGTAGAATATGAATCTGCAGCGGGCTGCAGTAGATTCTGTTACAGCACAATGTGGAATAAAAATTCAAACTACTCCAAAAACAAAATAGCTGTAACATGACTGGTTTAAACATCATTTTATTTTTCTGAACCATCCGAATCTAATCTCCATTGAGTCTAGTCGCTGTTCTAATCAACTCAAAATACAATTATATTTAGTAAAATGTCTTACTTTCCAAGGTAGTCAATACTACCCAGGCACGTAGAGTAGCAATAGTTGTAGGCTATAATAATAGAAGGGTACAGGGACTGAAAATCCAGAACCAGGACAGAGTTGCTATAGAAGCGAGATTCGGGTTCCATCACAAGAGGAATGCACTGAGGAGCTCTCATGTGAGATCGCTGTTGAATACTGGGAGTTACAGCAATGTAGTTCATTGGCTTGGCAACACGCAGCATCATGGACTCCACACGATACTGCAAAACAGGAATGCAATACAGAGAATTGGTCAACCAGAACAAAAAAAAATACTCTCTCCAGTCGTATCTAGTTTCTTACTTGTTCCTCCTTTGACATGAAAAAGAGCTGATTAACCAGACCTCGCATTTTTACAGAATGATGATATTCTTTGTCAGGCTGGGCCTCAAGTGCTGGCAGATATTAGACAAACAAGAGCCAATGGATGTTATGTACTTGGACTTCCAGAAGGCCTTTGATAAGGTGCCACACAGGTGGCTGCGGAGTAAGATAAGAGCCCATGGTGTTAGTTGCAAGTTACTAGCATGGACAGAAGATTGGCTGTCTGGCAGTGGGAATAAAATGGTCCTTCTCAGGATTGTAGCTGGTGACTAATGGTGTTCCG